>NC_086353.1:2490274-2790274 GCF_036324505.1 Eleginops maclovinus
ATCAGTATCTCCCCCTTCTTCCTCCTCCTCCTCCTCCTCCTCCTCCTGCTGCTTGCCTTTTTTTTAGTCCTGAAAAGGCTGCCGTGGCTTTTGTTTTGCTGAAAAGGAAACAGGGTCGTCCCCCACTTTTCTTTTCTTCTTTACCCCCCTTCTCCTCCCTCTTTTTCCCAACAAGTTGAAATGGACCCATCCCTCCCCCGGGGGTGAGGAGGAGGAGGAGGAGGGTGAGGGTTGTGGAGGTGGTTGTAGGGGACATAAATCAAGTGGGGAAGCACAGAGCTTTCACTCCGGGGCGGGTCAGGAGGGGTCGACAGGCTTTAAGCTGAGGAAGACCAGAGCACTCCTCTACAGAAGAAGGGGGGAGGCAGCAGAGGGAATATGGGGGAGTTAAGGGAGGCGGGGGGGTCACAGAAGGTGCCAGGTCAAAGGTCACACATACCAGGATGATGGCTTTCAAGGGTGTACTTAGAAAGGGACATGTATGAAGCACCGCTCTTCCGCGCAGCGTCACCTGCGGGAAAACCCTCTTCTGAAATGTTCGGCCCGTTGGTGACATCAATAGTTTTTCATTGTTTGGCAGATGACTTCATTTTATTTGTTATACAGCATTTGTTTAAACTAAATGTAAATCAGAACTTGAGCCAATGGGATTAAACTGAATATAGAATCAAATAGAAAGCCTTTATTGTCGGTTATACAGAAATATACAACGAGATTTCATAGTTTAACAGACAAACAATAAATACAGGTACACAATCATACGAGGGGTCATACAAAATGAAACCTACAAAAAGCTATAATATAAGCTATATAGGTTTGTCTTAAAGTGCATATGGGTTGGGTAATTAAATAATATTGCAACAGCCTCGCGCCCGGGGTACAAACTGTTTCTCAGTCTGTTTGTCCAGGTTTTAAAACTCCTGATTATTTAGCTCAAATCAACAGTTTTAGCCGCTGGGTAACAGTCACTTAGGGTTATGCTTCTTTACTGAACCACTAGCAAATAAAAAGCTTTTGGTGAAAATCGTCAAACAATCTAAGTGTATACATCTTAACCAAACCACAGCTAATAAGGATCATTTGAGCTCCTGGACAGGACTTTTAGCTTCCAGTGGTTTAAGTGTATGCTTCTTATCCAAACCACTTCGCTCATAAAGCAGTTTAGCGATACTGAACCTGAGTTTAAGCCAACAGCAATCTAAGTTTATGCTACTTAACAGAACGACTAGCCAATTAAAAAGCATTTGACCAATTAAACCCACGTTTGAGCTCACTGAAACCAAACTGCTGCTGATTATATTGAAACAGTAGGCCTATATGAACTAACTAATGGAAACCAAACTGCTTTATCTGCATATGCATTTGTTTCCTGTGCTTCTAGTTATATTTATATATAAATTAATGACATTTTTAAATGCAATAAATCAGTCCTCTGCAGTCCACGGCTCATTACCTATTATGGACATTTGTTTTTTTATTCGCAGACACTTTTAGCACATTAAACATTGAACAGAACAATTTGTCTGTTAACATAAATAACCCCCCCCCCCTTACCACATTTTTTAATACATAATAAATAGATAAAATAATAAATAAAATACAAATAATAACAATGAAACAGGAATACAGTCAATTCAGAGTATTAAGACATTAAAGGATATGCAGAGTAATGCTCAATATTTTAAGAGAAACAGGAAGAAGGAAAAGTATGGGACTCTCTCCCCCCCAGTGGACCCATCTGTGTCAGGAGTAATAGTAATTTCATTTATAAAGAAACGTTTCTATTTAAGCTTTACACGCAGAGCATTGAAACAGCTCCACCCCATTCATAAACCTATGTGTTTCTCCCTCCCTCCTCTTCCTCTGTTTCCTCAGGTTCATCAACGCGAGGCGGCGGATCGTTCAGCCAATGATCGACCAGTCAAATAGAGCAGGTAAACAAATAACAACAATACCCGATGAGTGCTGTGATTGAAGAGGCTTTGTTTATTGATGAAGTCTCAGGGTAGCCGAGCTGACACACATTTATTCAAAGGGTTAGGGTTTATCCAAATTTCTGAAACCAGGATGTGATGTAGTCATTTGCAAATCTACTATACTATCGACACCTAGTCATATCCTGAGTCCTAAGTGCATGTAAATAATAATAATAATGATAAAGCTTTATTTATAAAGCACTTTTCATACATGACAAGTGCTTTACAGAAAGGCATACATATCAAGTTAAAAACAAACAACAAGAACAGATGTGTAAGACCTTCAGATACATGCAGCACAGGATAACATTTTAACAGATTAAGAGATGCATGCTAGCAAAGGGTTGGTAATATAATAATAAATCAGCTTTTAAAAGACCAACTTAACTGGGATGTTGCTATTAAAACTGTTATATGAATAACACAAATTAAAACCCTTTAAGACCAATGAAACAATATAAAAGTGGGTCAATAATAAAGACTGAAAGACCATTTAAAAGGAGTGCGTCGCTGATCAAAAGCGAGTGTCACACTCCTGCATCCTAACTTTGCAAACCTAAGATACTCCAAACACATAATTGAATGCTGTAAGAGCATGTAAACACACTCCTGCAGCTTGGATTTGTGAACCTAAGATGCTCCAAACACGTGATCATCACTTGAGTCCTTACTGCATGTAAGCACACTCCTGCAGCCTGATTTTCGAGCAGTAAAACAAACTGAAAAAGCCTCCGAGGTGAATTCCCGCCCCCCCTGCTCTCTGTGTCTTATGCTCCCTCGGCTCCTCTCCCGGTGAGTTAAAGCGAACAGAGAAGCTTAAACTCCAGGATTGAATGGCCTCTAAACCCCGGCAGGATTAGCTCCAGACAAAGACGCTAATCGCTTTGACTGACCACTCCATTGAACATTTTAACCTGGGATTAAAACAAATAGGAGCCCTGGCTAAAGCTAGGGCTAAAGTACCGCTAGCCTTTTGGCCCCGGAGCTTTGTCAGCCTTTACCCCGGTGCTGACTTCCACACAAAGGCGTCTTTACACGGCTGAGTGACGACGATGAGAAACTGTTGAAGACTCTGAGTCCTGGGAATGTGTTCTGTGTACATTTTAAAAAACATCCCTCACTTCCTCTCGAGATGAAACTTTATCGAGCTAATTTCCCCCAAGAGGATGACATTTTATTTCAAGCTATCTCATAATTAATTAATGACTGACCCCCAGCTCCTCTTCTCCCTCCCTCCCTCCCTCCCAAGATCAGATGATTAGAAAAAGGATAAACAAGTTGAGAGATTTCATGCAGAAAAGTAATAAATAACACATATTAAACATGGAGTTCAGCAAAGTTATTTTAGTATTAAACGGTGAAACTGAAGGGCGTTTTATTTTATTTTAGTTTGTGTTTAGGGTTTTTTAGTTTGTTTGTTTAGTCTCACAATACTTTGTTTTTTCATCCTTTTTATGTATTGACTTGGATGAAGAAAGATCTCATAAAATCATATATAAATCATAGTAAGGGGGCTAATTATAACAAAATATGAACATTAACACGTTTAGATTGCATTGCTTTCTGACTTCCTGTGTGGCTCTAATCTCCAAGTAAAAACAGCTATAAAAGAGGAGGAAATGGTGCATTTTTTGGGACATTTTAAAGGCAAAATGTATGAATATATATCAATCATGTACTGTTGGAGTAAACCTTTTGGCATTTCGGTAGTTGCCATGTAGATCAGAGTATGAACAAGACATTTTAAGGCCACCAAAATAAACATTCATGAATGCAAACACACTGTGATGGTGTTATAGTGAGACAGAAACACAGAGAATACATTGCTAGTGACCTGTCAATCACAAGGTAGCCCCATTTGCTGCTTTATGGTGTAGTCTAAATAGGACCGTCATTACAAAATAAAGAGAGAAGACTTGAAACCAGCATTCGAGACGAGTTACCTGTCAGGATTTGCCAGAATTGCAAGGTTTATGAATGTGCTGGGATTGGAAAAAGCGTTGGTTTATTAAATGTTTACTTTGTGGACAATATTTAAGGTGAAATTGACAATTTATGTAATTACGAGCTCTGATAATGGCAACTTGTAACTGTAGCTGCTGAATCTTATTTAGTTTTTGGGTGTTTTCATTTCCAATATTTCTTCCTTTCTTCTGGGCCATAAGAAGCCACAAGTTAGCATGTTCAATATGTTGTAAATACAAACCAAAACTGCATAAATATTAACGTTTTCAAGAAAAAATAAGTCAGCTTTATTCCTTTAGATCAGAAATTTCAAAATCTTTGTAATGTTTCCTCTGGAGAGCAAGAACATCCACTTTGTAATGAAAGATGTTCCAGCAGTCGTTCAGATATTTCACTTTCAAACCACCTCCCTATAACGAGAGGACGGGTCTCTCCGGCGTGTGAGACAGACGGCAGCTGTCACACCGTCCCTCCAGCTCGCAGTGTAGGGGTGATGTCATCACTGTGGGACAGCCGGCAGCCAGATAATTAAAAAGAGTAATCTCTCCCCGCCTGTCCGCAGTGAGCCATGCAGGACCGTACGGCCCAGATGGTCAGCCAATGGGAAGCTTCGTTATGGACGGACAGACACACATGGGAATCAGACCACCTGGTAAACACACACACACACACACACACACACACACACACACACACACACACACACACACACACACACACATGTTTTTAAGTGTCACTTTATGAGTTGTTCACTATTAGAAATCATGTTTAGCACGTGTCTGACATCGATGTTTTACCTCTGTGTGTTTCTGTGTGTCCTGCAGGTGCTATGGGTGGTGTCGGGATGGGGATGGGTGTGGAGGGACAGTGGCACTACATGTAGCTCCACCAGCGACACCCTGCAGCCAGAGGGCACGCCCAGTGTCCGGGAAAACACCGTGAGTAACTCGAGTCAGCTGTGTCTGGAGCCAAGTTGCTCACATTACACATTTTTACCTGCTGCTTTTGGTATCCATACATACAGGTATATCTGTCTCTAGCATGTCTCTCTCCACCCCTTTAAAGGACATATTAGTATTTTGTGTCTCTCCTGGGACATGTCTCCATGCTTTAATGTTCAAAAAGCTCTTTATGTTTCTCATACTGCCTGTACTGCAGCACCTCTTTTCACCCTCTGTCTGAAACCAGAGCCCAGTCTGCTCTGATTGGTTCGCTGGCCGGCTCTGTTGTGATTGGTCCACTGCTTAGAGATGTCCCGCCCCTTAGCCTATCACATACAATGTGTTGGAGCGCGATTGTTACATAGTGATGTCACTACAGTAAAAGATACTTAAAGTAACAAAAATAAAAGAAGCTATTTTGCAGACATTTCTGAATAAAATGTATAATTGGATTATCTTTATTCATGCATTCATTTATTTCTCTATATTGCAATCCAGTTAATGAGTGACTTTCATAATGATTTATTGATTATATTCTGTATTATAAATCGTATTCCTAACCTAGAAGCTCAGTATCTACCTCTTATGTTGCAGAGTAGAAGAATAAAGTATTGAGAAATGGAAAAACTCAAAGTAAGCACAAGTTAAAGAATGTTACATTTCCTTTGTTACTGTGCAGCACCGCAAGAACTGATAGAGCAGGCAGAGCGCTGTGAAACAAAAACAAGACGTCATAGGAATCTCTCTCCTCCCATCACAGAGCTCTGGGCTCCTCCTCGCTAATTAAAGCATTTCCATTTGATTTAAAGGTCAATTAATCCTCTGAGATCCTCTCCGCATTCTGTCTAACGAACTGATCATTAGCGAGGGACGCACAACGCTCTCATCTCTTTATTTCATTACACCGAGTCCAATTACTCCGTAAGCAGTTTTCATTATTAAGCTGCAGGAGAAGGGAGGGAAGGAGGGAAGGAGGGAAAGAGGAAAGATTAAGAGGATGCTAATGTGTGGAAAGGAAGTGGAGAGGAGTTAGAGATGGGGGGTGAGGAAGGGGTGAGGAGGAGATGAAACGTGGTCAGTGAGACGGCAACATCACTTGGACCAAAGACAATTAAAGAGTCTTCAGAAGAAGCGTTTCTTTCTTCCCCGCTGCCATTACTGAGCTTATGGCTCTCGGGAAACAATACACCTGTCAGCTGGGATCGGATGCAGTCATGCATGCAGCCGACACACACACACACACACACACACACACACACACACACACACACACACACACACACACACACACACACACACACACACACACACACACACACACACACACACACACACACACACACACACACACACACACACACACACACACACACACACACACACACACACACACACACACGAGGAAATGAGCACTTCAACTTCCCCAGAAGGTTAACTTATTTTTTGTTATTAGTGATTATTAAGTGCAAAAAGGAATTCTGTTTGCTGTGCATGTTTGTGATCGGACATGACGACAACACCTTTTTATCTTACTGGAAAACAGAATAGAAATAGAGCAAAACCAGATGTTCAGAGTCTATTTTTCCTTCCAGATCTCTGATTGATTTGCTTCATCCTCCTCAGTTCAGTTTATCTTTACGTTGACTTCCTGTTGACACGTTACCTTCTGATTTCTCTGCAGGACTCCATCAGCAGACGTCCTCGACCGGCGTGGAGCAGGACCCCACGCCTCCTCACCCACCTCCCCACAGCCCTCACCCCTCACCTGGCCTGTTAACAGCTGACGACCACCGGAGACGCTCATTGGCTTAAGAATCAGACTCTGTGGGGACAGACGGAGACACTGGAAGGGATAATAAACAGTTGTGTCCTCCCTCATGACACTGGAGGATTTTTCTGCATCAGGACATAAACTTCTGTCTGGATTTAATTCCTGTGATCCAACAGATCTACACTCTCTGGACTACGACTACAGAAGCCTCAAGTGGACATTTTGACACCAGCAGAGCTTCCTTCTCCTCCTCTCCAGCTGACCGACAGGAAGCTGATGTCTGTATGTCCCGAAGCGTTCTTTCATGACGCGTCAACAAATTGTTTTTCAAGAGGCTGAATCTCTGATGAATGGACGGCAGAGGTCACGTGACCGGGCTGTTTACCGCGGACTCTCAGAGGACGAGAAACGTACGGGCGCCGCTGCTGCCTTTTTGCTTAATATGCTGTTTTCAAGGAAAGGACTTTCACTTTTCACACTGTGTGTGTTTGTCTTTTTTTCATAGACTTCTATTTTCCCTCGAGCCCCACAAACCCTTTGAGTTCTAAAATAAAAAAGTGAAGCAAACGTTGTTCCTCCAAGTATTTTATTTTTGGCATTACAGTCAAACTCTTCAGGAGTTATATGTTTGTATATGCTGAAGCGTAAGTGTTTATGTGTACCTTTTATGCTCAATTTGAGGTTCATTTTTGTTATTTGTGTCTTTGTCTTTTCACCCTCTGTCTGAAACCAGAGCCCAGTCTGCTGATTGCTTATAGCTGGCCTGCTCTGTTGTGATTGGTCAGCTGCTTAGAGATGTCCCACCCCTTAGCCTATCACATACCTTGTGTTAAAGCACTAGCCAATACAAGCACGGTGTGATGTCATTATGTTCCGGAAGTGAAAAAGGAGTCAGGTTTCAGGCAGGTAGAGAAACTCCCTCTGGAGGAAACACAGGGATTTTCGCCTTTGCAGACCATTTACATGCACTAAAGTGTATATCACACACTACAGGAAAGGGAAAACCCCCCCAAAGCATAATAGGGGCCTCTTTAAGGAATTTAACTCAGATAAGCACTTGGGTCCACTTGAGAGTTTTACATGTTCCTGTACTCCTATTTTCCTCCTGCATATTTCACTTGACGACATTTTGTTTGATAGTTGGAGGAGATTAAGATTTTAATTCAAAACTTAACCTCATAAAATATAAATGCATACAGTATATATATATATATATCTTTTTACAGTAATGCTTTAGGTCCTTTACTTTTCCAACAACTTCCTGGAAATGTCAAAACTGAAGTTACCAATAGATGCACACTGAAAGACGTTACACAGTCCTGGATGTGATTCGGCCTCACAGATGTTGGCAGATGTTAAAGTTTGAGTCCTTCACAGTTTTTTACTGCTACAAGAATCCATGTTTTTTTTGTTTGGTTATGAAGGGTAAACGGGGCACATTTTGAGACGTTTGAGGCTGCTTATATCACAAGTAATTGTTCTGCTCCCAATCTGAACCGTTAGATCAACTTCTACAAACTAAAGAAAACAAGAAGTGGATTGAAAACACGTTTCTTTATATGTTTTTTGTTTTTGTTTTATGACTTGTAGTTTATTCAACAACACAAAACTAAGTTATAGAAACCTAGAAATGCTATAGAGGCTAGACTTTGGATATTTGAGTGTTTCGTTGCTAAAAAGTTGTTTTTTCTTCCAAATTAATATTTTTCCACTGACATTTTTGCCACTACACAGAATGTCTTCATGGAGTCAGACATAGAAAACACACATTTAAACCTTTATATGTATATTTTAACCCTAAATATTGGTCACCATTTTATTAATTTTCCATTTTTGAATGCCAACATGGCAGCTCACTCAAACTAACCTCAAATCATCACACTGGAGGAGTCGTTGGATTCCTTTTTTAGATGGAAAGAGCCAAAGAACCTTCAGCAGAACTGAGGGAAACTAAAATTACAACTTTAATTTGTAAGTTTTGAGAGCTTGGAGAGTTTTGCCAACAGCAGCTGGCTCCTTCTGGCTCTGTTTTAAACTAAACCCCACCTACCAAATCGGTCACTTCACACATGCATAACTCAGAGAAGTTTTCTAGTCCTGCAGCACACTCTTCCTCAGGAATTTGACTGACGAGTTGGAGAAAAAAGAGGGGAGATTTTACGTAAATCTGCTCCCAACTCTTAAATGGAGAGATTAGTTCCCCCTCACGCTCCAGTTGTCCTCGTCAATGGATGTGTTTTCCCAATCCGCTGGGAGTTTCCTAGATACACCTCATTTCAAAGCTGTCGGCCACAAAGAAGATAGTTTATCTTCCTCTTAAAATCAATTACTTGAATTAATTTGGAGCCGGCAGTAGAGAGGGCAGATTATCAGTCTCCTGCAGCAAACAGAACTTCTTCAGATGGTCTTTTGTGACTTTTAACCATCTTGAGATCATTTCTAAAGCAGAAAACCCCAGATTTGTAGCAAACATGAGTCCTCAGAGCTCGCTGTGAGCTGAGTGACAGGCGGCAGATTGAACTCCCATGTTTGACTGCCCTCTTTAGGGGATTGTGCAAACTGCCTTCATCTCTGTTTTTTAAAAGCTAAGTGTGTGATTAGCCAGTCAGAATCAAACGTGCATCACTTAGAAATGCAAAAACAAATATGAGATTAAAAAAAGGAACAGCATGTGGACGTCTCTGGAGGCCGTGGCTGGGGTGACAACAACACAGCGGCAGCAAAAATAAATAACAGGACATTTTTATTTGAGAAAGACTTTTAAATGACTTTAAATGCAGATGTAATTTCCCACAGATTACACAGGGATTGAATGCAGCGTGTGCACATGCAGGAGCTTTATTACAGTTAATGCTATTACCCAGTGTATACACACAATAATATACAGAGACCACTCCAATTTAATATAAAATAAATAATTCAATAATAATAAATAAAAAAACCATTTAACTCAAAGACATACCTAAAATGATTAAAGACGAGGAAATGATAATGCTAAGGTGGTCTCTGAATTTTTTCCGGGGCTGTATATAGAATAATATTTAAAATTATGAAACATATTTTCATATTTTTAAAACCATTTTGTGTTTTTTTAAAATTGGGTAACATGTCATTTGTTGCTTATTCATTATGACAGCAGTCTTAAAATATTTATTTAAATATGTACAAAGTACATTCAAGATTAAGCATGTGCAGTTCAAACACAAAGTGAATTTATAAAATAAGATTCATTTTTATAGAAAAACTCAAAAGCTACAAAAAATGGCTCCACACTGACAACCTACATAAAATACGTCAAAAGCAAATAACAAGTTCAGCTTTCTACTCTACTGAGTCGATTGAATCTATTTCAACTACCGAAGTGTTCGATAAGAATAATAAACACTTCCTACAACACTGAGAATGTTGGTTTAAGGGATTGCTCAGACAGTATGTAGACCTTTGCCCCTGCACTGACCAACAATTTTGTGGGAAACCCCTTATATTTCATATTAAGTCAATAAATATGAGCTCTTTTTAAATGAATGAATGAAAGCAAGATTGAATCCTTTGTTTTTGTTGCACAAAAAGCATCAAAGAATATCAAAAGAAAGTCAAAAACCAAACAGGATAGCACACTGTGTGTGTGTGTGTGTGTGTGTGTGTGTGTGTGTGTGTGTGTGTGTGTGTGTGTGTGTGTGTGTGTGTGTGTGTGTGTGTGTGTGTGTGTGTGTGTGTGTGTGTGTGTGTGTGTGTGTGTTCTCTCAGCAGGAAAGTATGCAGCAGATTGCTCAGATGGTGATAAATTGGTCCCGAGGAGGAGCTGAGCCCAGGAGATGACCCCCTCTGGCTGCAGGCAGAGGTAACGAGGTTTATCTAAACAAACCCACTCCTAATTTGGACTCGAGGAGCAAACGCTAGTCTGAGCAGACCTCAAATTCCAGGGAGACATTAATCTGCCTCCTCCAGGTCTGGACCTGTGACCTGTGGGTCCATCAATACTCAGATCTGTGGGATCCAGCAGCACCGAAATACAAAGTTGGATAATTTATCGCCTTTAATTAAATGCTTGCTTCAGGAGGGATTAAATGTGTTTCCCCATGTGCGGGGTAAAAAGGGGAAGGTGTTCGGTGTCGGACAGAGGATCCAGACACTCGGGGAGGATCATGGTTACCTCCAGAGAGGAAGTGGAGGAGGTGAGGGAGGGAGGATGGGAGGAGGGGGTCAGTTTACCCTGACAGGAGACCTGGAGGAGAGGAAATCCACCTCATTTATAAAAAAAACCAATCATGTGTTCACCTGAACATGCAGGTCATTTACAGACTAGGTTGTCTGCAGAGGTTAAATTAGGAGCAGAGCTAGAAGTTCAACTAAAAGGTTGAAATGTTCCTTTACTTGTTGAGAAAAGCCTCTTAAGATAAATAAACAATGTATAAATCTTCTTGGATCAGCTGGAAACTCGTACAAGACACACATTTTTTTTAGAGATTCTTATAGAAACACAACAAGCTCCTTAGGAAAATGCTAACTGGAATAGTAGCAGGAAACTATAGCAAGTCTAATAACAGCAATATCTCAGGGCAATTACTGTCACTTGAGGATTGACACACCAGTGGTTTCATTATAAAGCTATAACACATTATTCCCAATATCAGCAAAAGGCAGCGAAAATAGTAAGAAAACTTAAAGCTTGCTAAAGTTAGCATCAGCTGACGGTAGCTTGTTGGACTCAGTCCTAACGTTAACGCTAAATACATAAGTAACCAATTCAAGTAGACCCCTTCATCTCAACATATAACATTATCTGTTAGTAAAAATGTATATAATGTGAAAGCATTACACTTTCCAAAGTCACTTTCAAGAGAAAACGGTGAATGAATTTCATTTGGAAAAAGGCATTTTTGCAGACGCGCGCTGCGAATGGAAACCTAATCGATTTACTCTCAAGGTCATCGGTTCAAGTCCCCGGAAGACCAAGTGCTACTGAGGTTTACCTGGGCAAGGCACCGTTCCCTACACTGCTCCCCGGGCACCATACATAATGGCAGCCCACTGCTCCTAACACTAGGATGGGTCAAATGCAGAATGTACATTTCCCCTTCTTCTTCTTCTTCTAAAATAATAACAAGTCAAGTCAACCAAACCATAATTTCACATTGACACAATCCACAAAAGTACGGTGTGAAGTTACATCGACTTAACTTCACAATTTGTACTTTGACCTTTTAAAATTAATGTACATTTTCTGAAAATATTTGGAGTGGAGTGTTTTTGTAGAGTTGTAAAGAAAAGGATCTAAATACTGTTTTTAAAAGCAGCATTTTAGCAGAATAGGAACAGCAGAACTGGAATGAAAATGCAGGGGTCAGACGGACTCAAACATCAACCTGATGAGAGTTTTAAGTGAAAACACAGTCTGAAAGTTTCCATCCATTTCACTCATAATCCTTCATGTTGTCCTGTCTGCAGGTCTCAGGTCAGATTCATTTCTCTGGCGCAGAGGAGGAACTAATGACTCTCAGTGACATGTAATCTGCAGCTGGGAGGGAAAAAAAAAAATCAATCAGCTTAATGAGAGCGTTCGCCCGCAGCTCACTCTTTCACCACCACCATCACCATCACATTCACCTCAATTAGCTCAGCTCGTTAGCGGGGGGCGGGGCCTAAACTGGCAAGACAGTAAACACCACGACCGACTTTAAGACGCCAAGCGGAGGAAACGTGAGGCCTTCTGAGTACTAATCAGAGCTGGAAGTCCTGCATTAAAGTGAAAGGATTTTCAGAAAATGTACTTAAAGTATTAACATTTCCCCGTTAGTTGTTAACTATTTTATATATAATTATTTTTTGTTTATTTTCTATGATTTTAAATACATTTTAATTATTATGTTTATTTCAATTATTATTATTTTGTAAATAAAACAAATTATTTATGATTATTATTTATTTTCTTTATTGTTATTTCTATACATTAGGATTTTATTTTACATATAAAAACCTAAAAATAAATAAATATAAATAAGTAGTAAATAAAAGAATATTGCCCAGCAAACATTCACTTCGAACTCTTAATAAATAACATTATTACGTATTTAATGTCCAAAAATACTGCAATAATGTGTTGCATTTTTACTGCGGATCCAAGAGGCTTTTTCAATAGTTTATTGAGCTGAAGAAGCAGAATCATTTTGTCAACCCATAAAGGAACAATTCTTCTCCAGTTTATCTGAAAAATGTAAAAATGTTTCACTGGACCAGAAAGGGTTGAAAGATGTAAATCTGTTTAACCCTTTAAAAGGGAGTCAGACAAACAAAATGTCCTCACTGAGTGTGTGTGTGTGTGTGTGGGTGTGTGTGACCTCTGTTTGCAGTAAACTCTCTGTGTGACGATCCATCACAGCAGCAGAGCGTAGAGAAACAGGAGCGAACGTAAACACTGAGGAGAAGGGCGATATAGAGTTCTGCACAAGGCTCCGGCTTAGACTTTTTTTTTAGGGACAGCAGATACAATTTATAATATATGTACAGTTATTTTGTTGTGCTGTACTATAGGTTTTAGTGCATGTAAATGATCTGCAAAGGCTTAAATCCCAAAGTTCCCTGCCTGAAACACCTCCATTGGACTCCTTTGTTGACTTCTGTTACATAGTGATGTCACGTCACTATGTAACAACCGCACTTCCATTGGCTAGCGCGACGTGATTGGCTAAGAGGCGTGACATCTCTATTTGGTCACAACAGAGCCGGCCAGCTAACCAATCAGAGCAGGCTGGGCTCTGGTTTCAGACAGAGGGTGAAAAGAGGTGCTGCAGTACAGGCAGTTTGAGGAAAATAAAGAGCTTTTTGAACATTAAATCATGGAGACATGTTCCAGGAGAGACACAATCTACTGATATGGACCTGGAAATGAGCAGAATATGGCCCCTTTAAGACAATACAGAGGGGGATTTCTCAAAATGTCAGATGGCTCCTTTAAAAAAACAAAGCTACAGATGCTTCTAATTAAACTGTAAATGTAGATAAACTGTGTTCATTTAAACCAAGCTGAGAATGACCCTTTCAATAAACAGCCCTTCATCTGTCTTCAGAGTCCAACAAGTTAATTTCCATGAACTTTTTACTTCCCCCTGTGGCCTCACATACTCTTCCTGCAACCTCTTCAACTTTGACACGGGTTTGTCTATTAAAAAAAAACGTGCAGCTGGAGGATCTGGAGCAACAGAAAACTCCCTGAATTGGTTTGAAAGTCTTGACTCGGGTCAGAATGAAGCCCATTACGGCGGAGGCAGAGTATTTCATTGCAGCGCAGTGATTGCACGCCGGTTCCCAACAGTCCTGTAAAGCCCGTCCATAAATTTAAACAATCCTCGCTGTTTCGAACGGAGAGGGGATTTCTACGAACTGTGTGAGCGGCGTCCAGGGAACGAGAGGAGAAAACGAGCAGACATATTGGCTTGAAGTGGACGGGGCTGACATGGGCCAAATGGTACTGTCATCCTGGGAAGAATGAAGTTTCTGGAGGACTGTTTTCATTGCTCCATAGCATTTTCAGATACTGTAATGCTGCGTGCTGACAGCTCGGCCTGCAGTCTACAAATGAAAGCATTCCTGCGGGTGTCTTAGATTTGGAGGGAAAACAGAGGAGCTTGATAGATGTTCACATGCATTAGCATTACCCGACGCAATTAGCTTCTTGGATGTTTCCTGCTCTCCAGATCCATTGTGTTTGGCCCCTTCTTCTTTGTTTCATCAGATGTGCGTCTTGTTTTGTTTAATCTACGAGCCATTAGAGAGAAGCTTCTCTGAGCCCACGATGAGCGAGGAGGTTCGTGTGAAACTCAACAACTCACCACAACAGGGTGGCTCTCCGCTCGCCTCAGAGAGAGCCACAGACTGGCTTCAGAGCTCTCTGGCACCTCAGAAAGTTATGTTCTCTTCTAACCAGAGCGGATACATTTTGGCTGAAGTGCTTTACTGGCAGACTCATGGAAACATAGATTAGTCAGTTATTCCAGAACTTTGCTCAAAGCAGCTTACAAATACCTTCTCATTTTCAGTTTCATATCAGTATTTTCTGCCTCTCCTCCTCCTTTTTCTCATACTGCCTGTGCTGCAGCACCTCTTTTCACCCTCTGTCTGAAACCAGAGCCCAGTCTGCTCTGATTGGGTAGCTGGGTGGCTCTGTTGTGATTGGTCTCATCATGTTACAGAAGTAAACAAGGAGTCAAAAGGCCTTGGCAGACCATTTACATGCACTAAAACTACTGTACCACTAAGGAAAACTACAGAGTAAAATAAAAATGCAAAAACAATAACTGTCTCCATTCTTCAGTTTCACCCTGATACCTCATCAAAAAGCTGCTCCCCTCTGCTGTGACCTAAGACCAAGTATGAACCCTGAACTAAGACTTAAAAAGAAGTCCTGCTTTTCCTCTTCAGCCACTCAGAAAGTCTGTGCAGGCCTCTGCTCTCCACTCTTTGTACTCCACTCAAAAACAAAGGGCTGGGACACCATCTGATATAGATTACAAAGGACCAGTCGGTGGCAATAAATGCAGAATTAAGTTCAGCCCAAACACACGCAGGCTGCTCACTGCATCGGCCGCTTTGTGGGCCACGTCTTGGAGCGCCTTCAGATGGATGTGACGGAGCCACTTATCGTAGAGTTTATAGGCCGGTAATGAAACAGTAACTGGAGTCGTTTGCACGCATTAAAGTGGGTGTTGAAGTGGAAATGTGAAGGGAGGCTCGGGGAACATTAGACCTGAAGTGCGGCGAGCTGTAAACTGTGTACGCCGGCAGAAGAGCGCGTCCATGGGAATTATTTTCAAGCTTGTGATGAAGCAAATGTTGCCCATCTCCGTCTGCTCACCGGCTGCAGCTCAAAGGGAAGACGTCATGTCTGCCAAGCTTTACTGTCGTTTGGTCCAGTTTCACTTTTCCATTCTTCATGTGTGCTAAAAATACCAGCAATCCTATCCGAGCCACATCTGCACTGTTTTAAATCTGACATCCAATCCTCTTCATATCTTTGAACTCAATGAGGGAAAATAGTGTATAAAATGCCTCAGAGCACATATCTGTGAGCAGAGTAAAAGAAACTGTAGTTTATTGCAAATGTTTCCACTGAATTGCCCTACTTTTGGCTAAATTCTCCCCATTGTGGGTCCGTCGAGGACGAAGAGGCACCCAG
This sequence comes from Eleginops maclovinus, assembly GCF_036324505.1. NCBI lineage: Eukaryota > Metazoa > Chordata > Actinopteri > Perciformes > Eleginopidae > Eleginops > Eleginops maclovinus. Next base: position 2,506,100 of record NC_086353.1, read on the forward strand.
CTAAATCACTGTTGGAGGCTGAAAATAACAAATCCTTCCAAAAGAAAGAAAATAAACCAGTACTCAGGGTCAATCAGCTTAATGGAGGTGATTACGCTCATGTTCTTAATGAGATGAAGCCTCTTAGGAAGAGCTGTTTTACTACTGTACACGCATCGGATATAAACAGGGGAGGTGGAAGCATTTAGATCATTTATTTAAGTAAAGGGGAAAATAACACGCTGTAAAACGTTCTGTGATAGAAGTCCTGCACAATCCCAGTCCCTTGATACTGTTGTTCATATATCATTGGATTATTTTTACTCATGCATTAATGTACACTTTTGTAGTTGGTTAAGTGGAGCTCAGCTTTAAAGCATATAAATTAAAGCAATACAATCATACAAAAATAGAAATAAACAAACAAATGATAATATATTAATTCATTATTTATTAAAAAAAGAACCACATTTTATAAACTCTTCCTATGTTTTGTCCTCAAAAAAACTTGAATACTTAAATAGCTGAAGTGTTCATATAAATAAAGTAGAAGTTAAAGTAGCAGGAAAAAGAAATACTTAAGTAAAGTACAAGTCCATCAATTTGTACTTACATTCCAGCACTGGGTTAAAATACCAGTCAGTGTTTCCCAGTAACAAGGCCATACATTGTGATTTAGTTAATTAAATAGGTTTCATTTTCAGCCTGGGCTCAGGATGATGCTTTGCGTTTGCAGGGCATCAAAATCTTGCATCTACAGAAAGTTCCTCAATTAGAAATAAAAAATGTGAATAAAAGGAAAGTAAATTGGTGCAAAATGAGCGCTTACAGGATATTTGGAAGCTGCAGGTGCACCAAAAAACATAAAACAACTCCTAGAAACTCGACTTGAAATACCACAGACGCCCCGTGAGAGCAGTAAAAGGGCAATAAATGAAAGGAGCCGTGTTTAAATGCACCTGAAAGATCTTCTGGATGCTATTAAAGTGCAACAACAGGGATCAGTTTCTCCTGCAGGCAGAGGGAGCTTGTGTTTAAAGGATCATCCTGGTTATTTGCAACTACTGTAAGGTCCTTTTGTCCCTTATTTCTATCCGGTATGATCACACACAACAAATGAATAGCTGAGCTCTGGAAACATATCATATGTCACATCTGACACACGTATCAAAATGAGTGTTTATTTCGAGAAAATTTGGCTTTGTTGTCTTCATATTGTCACACAGCCCGGAGGTGTGTTGACCTTTAGTCGGCTTGCGAGTAATTTAAAAAAACACTTAATTAGGTAGTTTTTTGTGAACACAATCAGTACTCAGTTTTAAACAAAGGGTGGATTACGTGTTCCCGTTTACTGCCCCTTAAAGGTCATGAAAATGCATTTTCTTGTTGAGATTATTTTACTTTCTTACTACGAGTATCGGAGTCCAAGTCAAACACTATACTCTGCCAGAGTAAAAAAGAAAAAGGTCATTTTAACATTACAGATTTCTGCTAGTTTCTTGTGGCTTCCTGCTAGCTTGAGGGGGCGGGGCTTAATCAGAAAAAGGTGTGTCTCATATTTCTGTGAACCAATCACTCCTGGCGATGCACATTTCTTTAGGTCTCTGTAAAATCTTTAATGTTACTTGGTCAAAAATACTTAAAATACTTGAGTTTTCAGAAGTTATTTGTGTTACCATCCTGCAGAATATTTATCCAGACGTGGGGCGAAGGGTTGTTCACCTGTTGTCGTTTTCCGTCCTTTAAACGCACCTTAAAGGCCTTTAAAATGTATTTCTTCCAACCGATTCTCACCAGGACAGATAATATCCAACAATACCTGTTTGTATTCACCCAAAGTTAGGGGGCGGGGCTAAATCTGAATAAAGGCGTGTCACATATTTCTGTGCACTAATCAGGACTTAGATCTGACGATTGATTGGTTGATTGGTTGATTATAATCAGATCTGATCCAATAACGTCCACACAGTCCTGGAGCTGCACAGTTCTGACTTTCTGACTCTTTTGCTCAAGTTTTGCAGGATTTGTAAAACTCGTGTTCCTTATGTGAAGTATTTAAAGTTCTCAGGGGCTTTTCAGTTTTCAGAAGACTTGTGTATCCTGCAGAATATTTTCAGTACCCAGGCCTCGTCCAGTAGCCGCCTTCTGATTTATAAACTGGTTTTGATTTCAACAGCTTACAGATGAGCGCTGGTAACTGCAGTTTTTTGCACCCAGGAGGCTTTCTGGCACTTCTAAGGAGACAGTGATAGATTGGTGAGATTAGAGAGCTGCATATCTGACACTGCTCTCTGATCCGCCGGCCTGAAAGCGCTCAGACCTTTTCTAACGAGCCCCGGATCACATTTCAAAGACGGACAATGTCTACTGGGGGGGAAAAAAGAGCCATTTAGCCCACTGCCAATGTAATGTAAAAACCAGGTAGCTGCCTCTTTCCTTCTTGACAGCTCGGCCACAGATTCCTTTCCTCAGTCCATTGAAGCCCGGTGTTTTCTTTAGAGCAGCAGGGTATTCTATCCGAAGGCACAGGCCATGAAATATGGTGCATATCTGTGTTTGGCTGCGAGCCAGGCGGAGGGTCTGAATGTCTGCCCAACAGGACGGTGATGAATCGCTCACATTTCACCTCCGTCCACACAGTTGGCGAGCTGGAAACAGAGCTGCACATTTGCTTTAGAGGACAGTACAGGGTGGATTTTATGGTTTTGTTTTAGCATTTTTTCCCAAGACAAATTTAAAGGTTGCTCATAGTAACCATTTGACAGTGGGAATCAGTTCCTAATATCTCCGTGCTGGGAAATCCCTCCAATCAGGTCACTTTGGATTGACCCATAAGGATGGTTTAAATTTGCCATTGCAATTGTGAGCATTTACACTAGTGTGCTTGCTACTGTTTCTGCAGACACACCACCAAAACTAATTGGCTGTGGGGTTTCTATGTCACTGTGTAATGTTTTCAGAGTGCAGAGACTATCTGTACTCACAGTTAAGCTGCCTTCACATGATGCACCATTGTCTCACTTAAAGATTGGGCACAGGGCCTTGTGGTGAAAACATCCAGTTAAGTTTGGTGATATTGTTACCTCCTCTGCTAGCTTGCGCCGCTACAAACAGCTGCCATCTGATTGGTTGCACATGGAAGGGTCAGCAGCAACAAGTTGAAATAATTTGAACTTTGAATGCAACACGCAGCGACAATTCCAAGCAGTGTGTGACGCCGAGGGCACCGCTCTCTCCTAGAAACACAATGGCAAAGTCAGCGCTGAGCACGTGAAGGCAGTTTAGCGGTTACTTTGAACAATCAGCTTGCTTGCTAATGCTAGGCTGAAGGGCTTAGCCGTAGCTACCAAGTGGTCTACATTGGATGCTAACTTTAGAAGAGCATTGGTCTCAAATTTTTTAAGAGAAAAGGCTTTGAGTGAAAGAGAACTTCTACCCTTTTCCGTGTCCTTATTTTGCATGCAATAGTACGAAGGATGTTTAGCCGCAGGTATAACATACACAAAAATAGAGGAAGTTTCTTTTTGAGTGAAGTTGAGATAATGGGCATATCATTCTAATGTCATAAATGAAGTTGAACTTTTAAGAATAAGATAAAATGAGAGATAAGAGGTACTTTGTTAATCCCGAACTGGAAAATGTTTGGGTTGCAGCAGCATAAAACAAAACAAGGCATTGCACATATTTAGAAATAAAAAAAATAGAAACAAACCAAAAATCCCACTACCTATGTTAGCACACACTTCCCACACTCTAACAACATGTGATGCAGTAAACTGACTGTATTATTACCTCATAAAGAAAGTACAATTAAGGTAGAAATCAATAAAACATGTGTCTATGCTTCAGTTGTCTGCACCATCATCTGCTATAACTCAGTGAATCAGTCACTCATGTGCATGTATTTTGTTCCAGGGAGCATCAATCTGATTTGAAGTGAGCTTGTTTTCAGTGTGTGCTCACATCACTGTGTGTATATACAGTCAGCCCAGCGGGATGTGGCGCGCTTATCCTTCCTTTGGGGAAACGATGGAGGATGAGAGCTGCTACTGACAGCTTCACAAACAACCCCTGCTGCTGCTGCACGAGACTGGCGTCTAATCTCTCTGAGATCATCTGAGATTTACTGCTGCTATGATGGTCTGTCCTGATCATTGTAATGGATCATTAGACCAAACCCCCAAACCCCTACCTCATAATTGAAGCCTGTTCATTATTGCTCATACAAAAAACACAAAATACAGCACTGTTGGTTTGCTTCTGAACAGGTGAGCAGTGGTGGAAAGTACATTTTTCTCAAGTATTACTTTGAGATACTTTAATTGACATGATCTGCCCCTTTATACTTCTTCTTCACGACATTTCAGAGCTAGGTAATGCACCTGTTACTGTTATTATTTATTTATTAACTTCATGGGCTTTGCGGATGCAGATTAATAATACAAAATACAATCAACAAATAGGGTAATGTATTACTAAATGTCAAAATAATACATCATCTATATTGTTGGCTAAATTCACCCAGCAGAATATAAATAAATTAAAATAAGCTCTTAAATTCTGTAATAAAACTCTAGTAATTGTAATCTAGTAATATGATCCTGAAATTGGCCGTTCTGCATGACGATGAAAAGAACATTACAAAAGTATTTGTATAATATTATACTTAATGTATAAAGTACTATACACAGAATAGCACATTTCAGAATAATATTACAAAATATAATTTATGATGCTTATGTGTGCAGCTGGCAAAGCTTACATTACATACCGATGTATACACTTTCATTATATTTCATTATAAAATATGTGTCATTAATATTCTGAATATGAAAATGAATTAAAGCTGTAAGATAAATGAAGTCAATGAAATGTGCTGGAGTAGGTAGCATTACATTAAGCCCTTCTGTTGGCCGCTGGCTTAAAGAGTTGTCTGCATGCCTTGTCCTTGAAAAATTAGCATACACAGTGAAAAAGAAATCAGCCAAATTCTATGAGGTTTGGACTCCCTTTCTTACATTCCTGGAGAATTGTGATCTTGGGGAAGTTTTGGAGACTTGAGAGTGGTATATCCATAGTGAATACTGAATGTATAATAACTTTGATGTCTACATACAACCATATTGTGTCCAGCACCTATTTTATGTCTTTTATGTAATGTTATAAGCCTGTATGTGCGTTGCATTTTTAAACTTTATTTAAATTATTATTATTATTTAATTAATTTTAATCTATCTTCCTTTGTTAGTTCTGTTTATTTTCCCTTAGGGAGGGGGAGGGGGGATTTACATTATTAATGTTGATTCACTTTTTGCTATAATGTACCATTGTGGATTGTCGATTTCTACAAACATCTGAAAATCAATAAATACATGTTCAAAAAAAGTAAAAAATAATAACACAACTCTTAAATAGACTTTAGACCAGGAGTCCGCGAGCTGCCACCAGGGGTCCGCGAGCTGCCACCAGGGGGTGCGCGAGATGAAACATAAAAATATTACAGTGTTGTTTTTTAAGTGGGATTTTTCCATAGGCTACAATAAAAAACAGCAACAGTAAACATTTCCTTTGTAATCCCTTTTACTTTAAATCAAAAAACTATAATTTATTAGTTTGTGATAGAAACGTAGAAGAAGACGGCGCTCTTCTTCTACGTTTCACTGTAGGCTAGGATATTTGCGCGCCAACTCGTTTCATTCATTCTTTCAAATATGACTAACTGGCTGAAATCAGGGAAACTGTCAAGTGGACGTCTCATGACAAAGTTATTTATATGGCGATAAAACAAAGCTAGAAGCGGGTGCGCCGCAAACAAAGTTTGGGAACCGCTGCTTTAGGCTAAAATCCTCCTGATGCAAATCTGTGTGCGCAATAAAATAAAACAGTAGCAAAAGTTGTATTAAAGACGCTACTTCCACCGATGATGCTTGTGTTTAATTTATTTAAGTATATTATTTAGTTTTCATGTTTGACAGCAAATAAGAAAGTTATTTTTTAAAATGAAAACACAACTATTAAATAGACTTCAGACTGAAATAATCCCGATGAAAACTCAATATGCGCAATTTCCGAGCACCTTTGTCGCTCTTGAAGGCCCTGCCGCAAGGAACCCTGGGAATTACAACATCCGGGACGTTCAAAATCACCGCCGGGTGTCCGAAACATTTACAACAACAAGATAAACTGTCAATAAAAACAAAGTTCACTACGTAAACCGCAAACCGTCGGTATTCTAAACGTTAACGGCTGCTCACCATCATGGACCGGAGGAGGATCGACGCTGCGTCCGGTAGGCAGCAGCAGCAGCAGCAGCAGCAGCAGCAGCAGCAGCAGCAGCAGCAGCAGCAGCAGCAGCAGCAGCAGCAGCAGCAGCAGCAGCAGCAGCAGCAGCAGCAGCAGCAGCAGCAGCAGCAGCAGCAGCAGCAGCAGCAGCAGCAGCAGCAGCAGCAGCAGCAGCAGCAGCAGCAGCAGCAGCAGCAGCAGCAGCAGCAGCAGCAGCAGCAGCAGCAGCAGCAGCAGCAGCAGCAGCAGCAGCAGCAGCAGCAGCAGCAGCAGCAGCAGCAGCAGCAGCAGCAGCAGCAGCAGCAGCAGCAGCAGCAGCAGCAGCAGCAGCAGCAGCAGCAGCAGCAGCAGCAGCAGCAGCAGCAGCAGCAGCAGCAGCAGCAGCAGCAGCAGCAGCAGCAGCAGCAGGCGGTGAAAACAAACCGACTGAGGAGGAGCTTCAGGCAGACCCAGCAGACACAGACAGCGGCGGAGGCAGACTCTCCAATCAACCAAAAGTCTGGTCAGTATTTATTCATTTATTTTAGCATCTTTATTTTAGGTTTCTGTTGTTATTACATGCCTCTCTTGTCTGCTATGGCGAGCCCTGACAACATCAAAGCTCCCGGAAGTGTGCCGACCTTTGAAGCCCATATTTGGGTTACCGAATTAATTAATTTAATTAAATGTGCAGTAAGTAATTACTTTAATTTAGCTCAAATAAAAGGCTGTTTTTGGATTATATGTGTGGGTAATATACCTACAGATCATACAAATCCATGGGTAGGCTTTTGTGTGTACATCTTCCATATAGCAAAACTTTACTCAAATTTCAGAATTTTTAACAGTCAGAACAAAACATGGAAAGCTAAAAATGATACTGCATACCTGTGTAAAAGTGTATGTGAATTAACTATATAAAGTCTCAGCCTTTAGTGAAGTGTCCTTGAGGAAGACGTTCAAACCTTGACCTCTGACCTCCTGCAGAGAAAATAGACATGAAAGAGTTAACAGAAGTTTAATAAACTGGGCATCAACGGTCATTGTTCCTGAACCTGTCTCTTTATTTCAATCTGCTTGTTTCTGTTTCCTCTCATTCAGAATTTAAGACCCCGACCCGGATCAAGAGCTCCAGGACAGCTGTTTTCAGCGCAGAGTCTCCGCACAACGACTCAGACTTTCAGCAGGACATCATTTGGGACGCCAGCTCTCCTTCCCCCAACAGACTCGGTAAACGCAAGCCTTTAAAACCGTTAATGTGAAATAGAGTTCACCCTCTGAGCTCAAAGCCCCTTCTGTCACATGTTTGGCTCATCTGGGCTTCTTTTCTGTAGATGCTTTTAGAACATGTGCTGCATAATCAAGTAATATACATGTTTTTATTCATGACACGCTGAGCTGTCAGCATATGTAGGCTGCAGGGATGTCACGTGGATGTACAGACAGTTAGTCTACAAGTGTCTTGTTTGTGTTTGTTTTCCAGGTAAAAGAGCAGCCAGGAAGCAGCCTGCTCGGGTTGCGAACATCTCAGACATCGTAAACAGGATCGCTCCAAAGGTCAGTAACATGGCTAGCCCTGCACACATTTGAATTCATGAACCCGTCTGAAATCCCCTTATTCTGTATGTTTATTTTCTAGGTTCATATTTGTATGTAGTATCTCTACTCGGACATGTCTCCATGCTTTAATGTTCAAAAAGCTCTTTTTTTGTCTCATACTGTCTGTGCTGCAGCACCTCTTTTCACCCTCTGTCTGAAACCAGAGCCCAGTCTGCTCTGATTGGTGAGCTGGTCGGCTCTGTTGTGATTGGTCAACCGCTTAGAGATGTCCCGCCCCTTAGCCTATCCTGTATAATGTGTTGGAGCCCTTGCCATATTAAGGCCTCTTTTAGTAAAGGTTTTTCAGTGTTTTCTCTGTTTCTTTGTGTTGTCTGCTCAGAGCCTGCATAAACCGCATGTATTAATACTCTGCTGGTATTGTTTCCTGTCTCTCTGAAGCATGGCAGACCCAAGGTTGCAGAGCCGATGTTGCAGCAGTGGATCGGAGACACCATTCCCTGCACGCCTGATGTTCAAGTTCCCAAACTCAAGAAGAAATCCCTGAGGTACAGTAGGTTCAGACGAAGCAAACACACATCTGTAACCGAGCTTCAGGTGGTTATCATATTCCTCTCCTCTGAAGTTCATAGGCGTTCAGGCTCTATGTGATTTTAAAGTTGTGAAATAATGTTCATAAATCATTTCAAAGCCTCTAACGGCGTCTTCGGTGTCTCAAAGTCTGTGGAGTTTATATCACCCTTTATATAACTAGTGTACAAACACAAATTGTATCTGCAACTATAGATCTTTTTGCAATAACAATCTGTTTTTACAAAGACAAGTTAATAAACAATCACAGGCTTTGAAATTTATTCTAGAAAAAACATCTTTCCAAGTTTTAACTGTCTTGTCGTAACATTTTGTGACATATGCCAGGTGCAATTTTTGCAGCATTTCATGTAGCTTTAACCTGAGTTTGCTTCTAATAATAGTTCCCTTTCACTCGTATAAATAATAATAATAACAATGCACTAAGCCATTTGTCAATACAGAGTAAACTAATACAAATGAAACAGATCTAATTAAATAAACTGTATCGAATACATTGGCATGAATCCACAAGGTCACAACAGGGGCTCATATTGCAAAAGGAGCGACAGAAAATACATGATCACGTTAGAAAAGAAAATACAAAACGTCTACCAGAAGTATATTAATAGAAAGCAACGAGTGCATGGTGTGGAAGCAAAATACACAAAACAAATGAATTATTCAAGGACCGTTTATACAGCCTCCACAAAGGTTCAAACCCTAAAGATTAGACTAATTGTTTTGTTTTTCTGGCAGACTGAACGCGGTGGACGACCTGCTGAAGCTGGCCAAGCAGTTTGACTTCAACATGTGTCATCAGGACGAAGAAGAGGAAGAGGTGGAGGACCTTCATCAGCAGAGTCTGGAGCTGCTGTCAGACGACATTTTGGATCAAATCGACTTCTCCCCTTCCCTTCCTGAAAACCGTCGCCCGGCTGTGGAGGCAGTGGCTGGGACCGAGGTTCAGCTCAGCCTGGATCAACACATGGAGGACGATTTGGACCTCCTGTTTGATGGACCGACCCAACGTTTAAGCGGGAACTTAAGTCAGGTGTTTTCAGCTCAGCCGTCCCAAGTGAAACCCGCAGCCAAAAGGGTTTCTGGGAAAACGTCTGCTTTATCACACACTCCCACTCCCGTTGTTTCCACGACAAACATTAAAGATGACTTTGACGACGATTGGGACAACGACGACTTGCTAAACGACTCTTTGGTGTTGGAGATGACGCAGAATCCTCATAAATTCATTTCCCCAAAGCACTCTTCAACCCAGAAACAACCCAGTCAAATCACATTTCCAAGAGAAAGTCAAACTAATGTTCAATCAGCTGTTTCTAAAGTGGAGAAGCCTACTGTGAGGCAAAGAGCGAGTTTCAAACTGGAGCCCAATCCTAATTTCCCTGTCAAACTAATCCAGACGGACACTTGGGCCAATTCGAAGATGGATTACAGCTTGAAGAAAGACCCTACGCAAAACACGTTTTCTTCCGGAAACAGTGTTTTAAAAAAGGCGGGTTCTCAGCCTACCTGGCAAACATCAAACACGGTGAAATCAGAACCACTGAAACCCCAATTGAATCAAAAGACTTCTGTTTCCTCTTCTTCTTCTGCTGCATCAAACATGCAAACGTCGAACACAGTGAAGTCAGATCCACAGAGACAACCGTTTAATCAGAGGACCTGTGTTTCTAAATACAACACGCCTACTGCTACTGCATCGAACACTTCAAAAACAGCTCAAATGTTCCCAATAAAACCCGCAGTAGCTTCAACGCCTGCCTTCTCCGAACACCAGGAGGAGGACTTGTCGAATTTCTTCGAGTCCGACCCGGTTTGGGATGACCTGGCTGACGACGACCTGCTGTGTGAAATGTGCGAAGACGTGGAGAACCAGATCCAAAACGTGCCCCAAGCTTCTACAAAACAGCCTCCTCCCTCGAGTCCCGCGTCAAACCAGAGAGCGCCGCTTCAGCCGTACAACAGGAACCAGCAGCCAGCCAATCAGCAGAGTTTTATACCGAAAAAACCAACACCAACAAATGTTTCTTCTGCATCAGGAAGAGCCGCTGGCAGCTCATTGGCTGCTGGGTTCATCTCTGACGTCGGGGCACAGGTGACAAATTCTTTCCGATCCACACAAGTGCAAAACTCCACAAACGGCTCGGGGTGTGTGCAGTCAGCAGTGCAGGGATGCAAGGGCCAGTTCAGCTTCAAGAAGCCTAACAACCCGGTTCCTACTGTAAACAGCTCAGGTAAGAGTGGGAGGTCTATCTGTTTCCTCCTTTAGACACACTCTTTAACATCACAGGCACACACAACCACATCATGAAGTCAGTTTGACAGGTTTGTGATCGGTTGATGGACGACTTCTTGCAAAGGCTTGGGAGTCTTGGAAAGTTTCACAACTTTTCTATTAAAAATCATATTCGATGTAGACAAATGTTTGCTTATTTGACCAGCCACGATCCAAAACTGTCACAAAGTAAATGCTGGCTGTTAGGATTATACAATCACCAGGATTATATTATATTATTAAAAGCGGTGCTTGTGACACATTTCTGTGTGGCAGTGGCTCAGTCTGTCGGAACTTGGTCTTTGAACTGTAGGGTCACCTGTTCACCTCCCGATCAGACCAGTGAGTCTCTGAGTACTAGGTTGGGTTAAATGCAGAGGTCCAATTTCGCTGTGTGTCCATCTCCACGTGTGACAAAATAACGAGGGTTTCATCCTCTCCAATTCTTCTAAATAAAATAAAGGTTTCTAGCTATTGCTAAATAATGGTCTCTATTATTTTTGCCGTACCGGTTTCAAAGTAATATTGTAGAATGATAAAAGAAGAAGAAGAAGAAGAAGCTGCCGTTATCTTTGCATTTTGAGCAAACATCAAATAGGTTATGAAGGTTAGCAGATGATTTTTACCGTGTGAGACACAGCTTTGATCACGCTCACTGGAGAGAAATACTAATCATTGCACTGTGACTGTGGGGTTTCAATGTGTCTGTAATTCTTAGAAAGTAAAAAGTTTAGTTCTGGAATTTTAGATAAACTCCAATAAATAGTTGATTTTTAATTAAAAACAATAAAGTGTAAATACAGCCTGAGCATTTAAAGCCTACACTTTAATTTTAACTCTTAATATCTTTAAACTTGTGTTAATTTATGTGGAAAATTCAACTTCAAATTTCCCCAGGACTTTGCAACCCTAGTAACAAATCATGATTTACCACGCTAGTTAACTAAGCTTGTTCTGTACATTTTTAAACCACATTTGTCAATTAAATGTGTCAGTTTTGTCTTTATCTTTCAGGTATTACAGTCCTTAAATGCTTAACATCCTCATCCTGTGTTTTTCTGCAGATGTTGGTAAATGCTCGGCAGCAGAGATCGCGCTGAAGAAGCAGCAGGCGATGGAGAAAAGACGACAGCGACTTCAGGCCACCCAAAACCTCCGAACTCCAAGCTGAGGGAGGCAAACCGGCCTCGAAAATAACAACACACCTGTCTCCGCTCACCGGTCTGAAGAGGACACCAAACAGAAACAGCTGTCCGAGCTCCACCTGTGCAGCAGGACTCTAAACACATTCCTGAGGACTTTCTCAAATGTAAGAGTTTAAATCAGCATTTCTCGTACAAATGTGTGATTAAAAACCGTAATGATGTTTATGTCGAGTTTCTAATCTATTTTAAAGGTGTCCTGTTTTTTAGATCATGGCACACATGGCCTATATGCTATTTGAGATAGAAAGTATGTGTGGGCGTCTTTAAGTAAAGAGCTGGAATCATGCTTAGCCTAGCTTAGCATAAACACTAAAGGCAGGGAGATAGCTGTTTGCTCTTCACTGTTTAAAGTTAAAAAACAGCTAAAATTGCCTCTAAAACTCACTGATGCTAGGCTAGCAGTTTCCCCTGCTTCCAGTCTCTATGCTAAGCTAGGCTAACCACGTCCTGACTCCACACAGACGAGATCTCTCCTCATCTCACTCATAATTTAAGCAACTTCAAACTGAAGTTTTTAGTCATTTAAAGATGTACCAACGTTGTCTCTTAATTTGTGTCATTTGATATCTAAAAGTGTTGCTTCCCCCCCCCGAAAGTATGGACCAAACTCCTTCTTTGCACTTAAATAAAAATGACTTAAATACCTTCAATAGTAATTTGTTTTCTGTCAAAAGATTGATATCATTTGTTTGCAGTTATTGCTCTAAGCTAGGCTAACCTGACACTTCTTTTAAATATTCATCATTCCTTTTTTACTGTGAACACTGAGAGTCGCTTTTCTAACGTTGCCTCTGTTTTCTACATTGCTGTAATTTCACTTTATTTCCTGTAAAGCACTTTAACTGTTTTGAAAGTGTTTTACCAATAAATGTTTTATTGTTGATATCATTAATTTGTTGTTGTTGTTGTTGTTTTTGTTGTTGGTTTTATCAGATTTTTTAAAGGAGGGACATAAAAAGACACTTTCCATTTTTGAGAAGTTGAATTAACTGCATGAAAAACTACAACTATTAAACACACTTTAAAAGATAAGAGTAGCAATAATGAATCCAAAGAGTAAAAGTAAAGTAGAAGTACTCAGATCTTGTACTTGAGTAAAAGTAGAAGTACTCAGATCTTGTACTTGAGTAAAAGTAGAAGTACTCAGATCTTGTTCTTGAGTAAAAGAAGAAGTACTCAGGTCTTGTACTTGAGTAAAGTAGAAGTACTCAGGTCTTGTACTTGAGTAAAGTAGAAGTACTCAGATCTTGTACTTGAGTAAAAGAAGAAGTACTCAGGTCTTGTACTTGAGTAAAGTAGAAGTACTCAGGTCTTGTACTTGAGTAAAGTAGAAGTACTCAGGTCTTGTACTTGAGTAAAGTAGAAGTACTCAGATCTTGTACTTGAGTAAAGTAGAAGTACTCAGGTCTTGTACTTGAGTAAAGTAGAAGTACTCAGATCTTGTACTTGAGTAAAGTAGAAGTACTCAGGTCTTGTACTTGAGTAAAGTAGAAGTACTCAGATCTTGTTCTTGAGTAAAGAAGAAGTACTCAGATCTTGTACTTGAGTAAAAGTAGAAGTACTCAGGTCTTGTACTTGAGTAAAGTAGAAGTAGCAGAGTGTAGGAATACTCTGTCACAGTAAAAGTATTCTAAATGTTCCTCCAGTGAAAGTAGAAAGTACTCTCATCTAAATGTACTTAAAGTAGCGACAGTAAAAGTAGTCATTGTCTGATTGGTCCATTTCAGAATAATATCTCTGATATGTTTTATAATGATTGATCATTAAAGTGTTCTCAGAGCTGGTAAAGGTGCAGCTAGTTTGAATGGCTTTGTATACTGCAGGGTAGCTGCTGAATTTACTCCAGGTGAACTAAAGTCTGATTTAAGGTTGGTTATATTTAACTTCATTAATCAACATCTGTCTAGCAACTAAAGGGATTAAACAAATGTAGTGGAGTAGAAGTATACCATTTAATTGTTTTAGAATTAAAATGATACATAGAAAACAACAGTAGGTTTTCATTAACCACACACTTGTTGAATATGTATCTACAAAATAGGAGTAAAATAATATACATGTTAAAAACCTTTAATTGATGATCGTATCTCTGCAGCAGACACCTGAATACCGGGGTTTGGGTTTGAGTTTATGAGGGGGGGGTCAGGGGCTTCATTAAGTCTGGCAGCTGTCTGATGGAGCAGATACTCGCTGCAGGTACTCCGTCCCGACAGGTAAACCGAGCCTCGCTATCAGCAGACAGGTGTGTAACTGTAGTCAAATCACAGGCACACTGATGATATCTGCCGCGGTCTAATCACGCTGTCGTTCTCCCAAACTGACTCCAGGATTCACTTCACTTCGTCTGGAAAAAAAAACGCTTCTCTTTGCCAGGAAGAAGACGTTTTCTCAATTAAAAAGGAGCTCATTTTGGCTTTCAAAGTCAGTGTGTGAGATATTTGTATATTCAGTATTATGTACATTTGAATAAACTACATTCTGTTCATAGTTGATCATGGAGAAGAAATAATCTCATTAGTTGATTAATCAAATAAAGTAGCTGCTGTGCTATTACTAATGTGAGCCAGCAAGCATTAGCCACCTTTAGCTTAGCATTGGTGACGTAAAATGTCACGTGATCTTGCGTTAGCTTTTACTTCCAGTGATTGCAATTAACGTTAAAAAATAAGTGCAGATTATCCTGCTGACCATCGTAAACGTGTTTGCCACAGATTGTATATTATACAAACATTCAATGGAAACATTTTTTCCATGGAAAGTAGTAAGATGTTGACTTCCTGGTTGGTCTACAACAATAATCTGCCACTCCATGACCTATCGGCTATAGATGCTAAGCTAAAGGCGGCTAATGTTTGCGTGTTGATGTTTGGTCTCATTCAGTGAGCAACCACAGTTTTTAAGACACTCCAGCGCAAGACATTCACCAGTAGGGATGTTAACTGACTTCTTTTGATGTTGTAAACCTGCTTTAAGGATTCTAACCACAGAAGCATCCCAAAAACATTTGAGATAGACGAATCGGACGTGCTAAAATGCTGACTGCTTTCTGGGTTTTACGACTCATGCCTGCACGCTCTCTGGTCATTTGAAGGTAAACGACGACGAGGATAATCTGTCGAACTGTCAGATGTGAAAGTATGCTGTCCCCTGGTGGCCAGAAGTGAAACAATACAGCTTTAATTGGACCACTGTTTAAACATTTTCTACCATACAAAAAAAAAAAACCACACACACACACACACACACACACACACACACAGGCGCAGGCGCACACACACACACACACACACACACACACACACACACACACACACACACACACACACACACACACACACACACACACACACACACACACACACACACACACACACACACACACAGGTGGTGTTTTCCTGGCCTCACCTGACACCACAACAACATGGCTGAAAGTGTTTACGGCGGATCCTTTTACCCTCTGCAGCCGACACTTACCTGCAGGTGAAATTAAGCTACCTGAGAGGTTACTCTGAACTCTGAATGACTCCCCCCTTACCTCCACCTCCTCCCCCCCCACTGTGCTTCATTAATAATTCCCAGGCCAAACTCAGTGACAGGTTGGTGTGTGTCCAGCTCTCACAGACGACAGCCTCACTGATAAAGAGCGGCACAGGTTTCACTGTAAAGACCTTTCCTGACGTCTGTGATATGTTAACGTCAGCGGAAAAGCCATCAGAAACTACTAAACTAGTGAAGGCTCACTTAAGAGTCTCTTGAACCCTGGTGATACCTGGTATAATGAAATATCAGAGCGGGTTAAAGAGTAGAACAGATACCAAGGAGCATTTAATGCTTCTACATTTCAGTATTTGACAGTTAACCTTTATTTCATCTCTGTTCAGGATCATTTAAAGAAGGATTTGCATGACGGAAGTTTAAGTTGTTTAGTGTAGAATGGCGTAAATATGTCATATAAAGCAGAGGTGTAAAGTAACAAAGTAAATTCACTTAAGTACAATATTGAAGTACTTGTACATTACTTTAGTATTTGCACTTTATGCTACTTTGTACTTTTACTCCACTACATTTACTTTATCCCTTTAGTTACTTTACAGATTTGGATTAATGATGGTAAATATGATCAACCCTTAACTCAGACTTTAGTTCACCTGCAGTAAATCCAGCAGCTACCCTGCAGTATACAAAGCCATTCAAACTAGCAGCACCTTTACCAGCTCTGAGAACACTTTAATGATCAATCATTATAAAACATATCAGAGATATTATTCTGAAATGGACCAATCAGACAATGACTACTTTTACTGTCGCTACTTTAAGTACATTTAGATGAGAGTACTTTCTACTTTCACTGGAGGAACATTTAGAATACTTTTACTGTGACAGAGTATTCCTACACTCTGCTACTTCTACTTTACTCAAGTACAAGATCTGAGTACTTCTACTTTACTCAAGTACAAGATCTGAGTACTTCTACTTTACTCAAGTACAAGATCTGAGTACTTCTACTTTTACTCAAGTACAAGATCTGAGTACTTCTACTTTTACTCAAGTACAAGATCTGAGTACTTCTACTTTAACTCAAGTACTAGATCTGAGTACTTTTACTTTAACTCAAGTACAAGATCTGAGTACTTCTACTTTAACTCAAGTACTAGATCTGAGTACTTTTACTTTAACTCAAGTACAAGATCTGAGTACTACTTTTACTCAAGAACAAGATCTGAGTACTTCTACTTTAACTCAAGTACAAGATCTGAGTACTTCTACTTTTACTCAAGTACAAGACCTGAGTACTTCTACTTTTACTCAAGTACAAGACCTGAGTACTTCTACTTTAACTCAAGTACAATACCTGAGTACTTCTACTTTCACTCAAGTACAAGATCTGAGTACTTTTACTTTTACTCAGGTACAAGATCTGAGTACTTCTACTTTTACTCAAGTACTAGATCTGAGTACTTTTCAGCCCTCTGTATAAAAGTATATAATAGAAATGTCAAAGTAGTATGAATGACACACAATGATCATTCAAAAGTCCTAGTGTGTGATATAAAGTCATATTACAGTAAGCCTCAATAATGTCCCAGAAACTGGTTTGACAAAATAAATAAATAAAGAATAAATTAAAAACACAGAGTATGAATAGTCGTTAGTCATTAGGCATTAGGCCTATGTCAATAACATGTGATAAATATTCCTGGTATGGTATGTCATACACACACATCTTATAGTATAGTATGTCTTAAACATGTCACACAAAAAGTATGCCAAGAAAATGTAAACCAAGACATTTATTTAGTATATTAACTACACAAAAGTCTGAATATTTAAGTCATAATTAATAGTTTAGTTTATCCAGAAAAACGTCCAAATACATAATTATTTGCCTCAAAAACTCACAGTAAAGTATAACATAAAAAGTTGTTCTATATTATTACAATTAGGGCATGAAGGGGGGGCTCAAGGGCACCATGGCGGGGCCCAGGAGGTGAACTGGGACCTCTCCAAGTACCAGTCCACACTCCTTATTATAGGTCTGTTCGTATAGGTCACAAAACACTCACAGTATGTTATGTCATAAAGAAGTCAGAATATTAAATCTGCCCTTTTAATGTCATGTATGTCACAGTGCAGCATCTCATAAACATGTCATCAACAAGTCAGAGTAGATTCTGTCGTTTTTTAAGTCTCCTTTTTCAGTTCCCATCATAAATAAACTGTTTTTCTTTAAATCTGTAGCATTTTCTGACTTGTCTCTGTGTGCTCTGAGGCTGCGGAGTGTAAATCATGTTTCTCGGAGCAGTGTGTGTGCAGTTTCTCAGCCGTTATGGCGCAGACTGTTTGAGAGGAGATTTTTTTTTTCGAGGCTCTGGCTGAGAGACTTTCATGTTTGCTCGTGTGAAAATAAATCCTGAGTGCAAATCACAAACAGATGAGGAGGAGGCGGAGGGTCCGAGAGCTGCAGAGACAGTATGAATGAGACTTTTAATTGTTAGTGACGGCAACAACTGGCCCACTTCTTCTTCTGCTGCTCCATTAGAGGCAGTCAGACCTCAGAAATCTATTATCACATCAGAGAAACAAGATTCTGTGGCACAAAATATACAACAATAACAAGTTTTAAACAAAAGAGCTAAGTTTTAAGATACAAGATGAGTCGTGGATCCTGAGTCGGGGCAGTACTGGTCGCTGTGGTTCCGGCCTGATGCTCACCTTACTAGTTTGTCCCACAGGGTTGTTGACATCCACCTGGATTCAGCTCCTATTTATAGACACATGCATTTTCAAGCATTTGGACTACCTATGTTGTAAATGTATTATCTTTTTAATGTACACACGACATCTATTGCACGCCTCTCCGTCCTGGGAGGGGGATCCCTCCTCGGTTGCTCTGCCCGAGGTTTCTCCCATTTCCTCCCGTTAACTGGGGCGATCCTTTGGGAGTGTTTCCGATGTGAGGGTCCAAGGACAGAGGGTGTCCTATTCATGTTCTGTACTAACAGTAAAGTCCACTGAGTAAAGTCCACTCGTATTGGGCTGTTTCCTAGAATAAAAAAAACAATAGTGCATTTTCGGATGTGGAGTAGAAGAAGTATGGAAATGAGTAACTCGACATTTTAAGATATTCTCTAAAAGGTAATTGTATACTGAAATATTATGAATTAAGATAATGATTGTACAGGTACTAAGAAGCCCAAACTGGGAGGTCTACAGCTACACTTTATCAACAGGTGTCCACAAACTTTTGTCCATCAGTGTTTCTCTCCACCAGTGGCCTCACGATGCCCCCTGCTGGTCGGAGGAGGGTATTACATGTTTAAATCCATCACCTGTTTTTCATCGTAAAGCAGCTGTGAATGTCTCCAGCTCACAGGAGAAGTGTTTTCATTCTTGTGTGCTTCAATATATTAGTTCATATTCCCAGTGGTAGAAGGAGTATTTAGATTAAGTAGAAGTATTTGTAAAATATTCTGAAGTAAAAGGAAAGCAAAATGTACTTTAACTATTATATATTTTAAGAGTGTTATTGTTCATGCATTAATGTCAAAAGGGGATTTGACTTTTGATTTTGGTAGAGTTAATTTTGAACCAATAACTAATGGTTATTTTAATTATGGATTTACCTGCTATATTTGCATCCAAAGAGACACCTTCACAATATTTGTTTTGTCCAAACCTTCAAAGTATTACTAATACATTACACTTTTTACATTTATTAAAAGGGGCGCTATTATGCTTTTGGGGTTTTTCCTTTCCTGTGTTCTATAGGTTTTTGTGCCTGTAAATGGTCTGCAAAGGCTAAAATCCTGTGTTCCCTGCAGATTAGCTAGCGCTGCATGTTGTATGTGAGAGGTTAAGGGGCGGGACGTACACCAATAACAGAGCAGGCCAGCTAGCCAATCAGCGCAGACTGGACTCTGGTTTCAGACAGAGGGTGAAAAGAGGAGCTGCAGCACAGGCAGTATGAGAAACATAAAGAGTTTTTTGTACATTAAAGCATGGAGACATGTCCCAGTAGATGCAGAAAATACAAATATGAACCTGAGAATGAGCAGAAAAGGCTCCTTTAACTAAAAATGATGAATGAAAATGTAAGCTCACAGCGTCTGTAACTTTCAAACAGTTTATTTCTCATTTTTCCATGTATGAAGTTTCAGTGATGCAGCAAAGATGAAAACAGGAGTGAAACTCTAAGACTGAATCCATGTGGCCTCCATCACAAACGTCCCTTTAAAGCCCTGCAGACATTTCAGCACCGACTCAAACCAAACAAGCAGGAAACCAACCGTTTATAAGAAAATCAAAAGTGAAGAAACAAAAACATCCCTAAAACAGATCGAGTGGCAGGCGACTAAAAAACATTTAAGATTACAGTTTTTTTTCCATGTTTAAACCTTTATTGGCAACATCAACGTGCTTGAAATGTTCATGTTTTTATTCATCACCATTATTTATATGTAAACACAACACGGTCTCACTGAATTTCATGAAATGAGCCAAAACTCTGAAATGCAAAATGAATAAACTACAATACAAATGTTAAAGATTACTTATCCTCACCATGAAATACACTATCTGATAATAACACAACCCTGACTCCATGTCCACACGCTTAAAATAGGAAACTATTACAGCTAAATAAACAGTTTTTTAAAGTAGCTATTTCTCATGATGTCTATCTATTTGAACATGCACCAAAAACTGTAGTTTCTTATTGTATAACTGTATAAAAATTCAAATATGCAAGTGGTCAAACCAGTAATACACATACTAGCATGCACAGAGTAGATTATTTGCATTCGCAAGACATTTCACTCATTTCATTAAATTTTGAGACCAGCTTTGAAAAAAGACCTTTAATAAAGCTTTTAAAGAGCTTTTAATAAAATCTGATCTACATGCAAAGAGCAACGGGCAGAAGAAGAAGAGGAGATCAGATCACACGTCATGCAAACACATCACAAGTCTCTCGTTTCAGGTAGAAAAGTCTTGCAGAGCGGCGGTAAATAAGCCGGCAGTGTACTGAATACGGAGTACAGCAGGTTTCTCTAGCGCTTTGTTTTCCCTCCTCAGCTTTGCTTCTCCCCCAGAGAAAGTCGGAGTATAAAGACGTGAATGTCCGAAAGCAGACGAGCTGCAAATGCACAGATTCAGTTCTCTCCCGCAGAACACTTCTGTGTTTCTCAAAATCATTTACAGCCTCGCCTCGGAGCTTGTGTGTTTTTTTTTAACTAAATCTTACAGTAAAAACAAAATACTTGTTTGTACAGCCTAAATGAGTCTTCCCAACCTGCAGTAGCCCCGCTTGTTGTTCAACCATCATCAGCTTTACCGTTTCTAATTTTCATGAAGCGAGAGATGTCCAGATTTCTGCACATTTAGTTTTCCTTAAATGGGCAGAAATGATACAACTATGAGTTTTTCTTGGCTGAATTCAAGCTGCAACAACTGATGTTATTCCACAAAGCTGAGAGTGTTCTGCATTGAATCTACAGGTGTGTGTGTGTGAAGTAATATTACTCTCAACATCAACGGTAGGCGCTGTTCAAAGAATGCAGACTCGTCCCTGACAGTATTCATGCTTGTCGTAATTACAGGTTTCCGACTTGTACTTAATATTCAACATCTTATCACAACTCGGTGCTTAATTACACAAAAAAAGTGCCTAAAAAAAGCAAAACAAATGGACGCTCATGTCTGGAAACATGTAGTGCCCAATCTCCCTCTGTCCTCCTGACAAAATGACTGTAAAATGAAGCCGTTGTTTAAGTGTAAATAATGCAATACTCCAGTAAGATAAATGCATTCAATAATACAATTACATCTCTAAAATAAAAGACAGATTTTTTTATTTTTTAAATATATATATATATATATATGTATATATATATATATACACCTGTAATTCAACTGCATGTCATAAATTGTTGTTGGCACTTCATGCTGTGTTTGTGTTGTTCTGAAATCAAGTAACGTCACCGCTCACTACACTCATCCACTAAAGTTTACTTTCTTTAAGATCCTTTGATTCTCCAAGAAAAAAAAAAACAATGACACCAAAATAAATATAAAAAACCCACATACCTTTGAAAAAACCAGTAAAACATACAGAACACATACACACTGAAAGACACACACACACGCACGCACGCGCACACACACACACACACTCCAGCTTTCCTCCACCAAACTGAAACCGCCGCTCTGCGTTCAAAAGCCGTCCGTCAGCTTTTTAGAAGTGCGGCGAGTCACAGAGAGTTCCTGTTCGATAATACTTGGTGAGAGTTTGGCTTCAGAAGGCTCGGGGGAGAGGGGGGGAGAAAGGGCAAAGGGAGGGAGGGACTGAGGAAGGGGTGGGGGGGATTTTTCA
Organism: Eleginops maclovinus; assembly: GCF_036324505.1. Lineage (NCBI taxonomy): Eukaryota > Metazoa > Chordata > Actinopteri > Perciformes > Eleginopidae > Eleginops > Eleginops maclovinus. The sequence goes on from NC_086353.1 coordinate 2,527,839, forward strand.
CAAAGAAAATACTTTCATTGAGCGTATTGTTGGACGACGTCTTCAAGCAGATCTTCAGTAAATGGAGGAAGAAAAAGAACAAAGTTGTCAGACGTCCACCACCATCTTTTTGTGAATGTCTAATCCACCAACGACCTGCAGGGGACAGAGGGAGGAGGGGGAGGGGTCACTTTTCAGTTTGTTTACATTACTCTTAAAACAATTCATGAATGCTTTTTCTGTAAATGACCAACAGAGAGTCTGAACATACTTGTTTAAAGAGGCCCTATCCTGCTTTTTGGAGTTTTCCCTGTCCTGTTGTCGTATAGGTTTTTAGTGCATGTAAATGGTCTGCAAAGGTTAAAATTCCTACGTCCCCTCCAGAGGGAGTTTCTCTCCCACACACCCTTCCAAAAACACCTCCATTGCACTACCATTTGGTTCAGGAACATAATGACATCACCATGTAACACTCGCGTACAAACACATTATACATGAGAGGCTAAGGGGCGGGACATCTCTAAGAGGTTGACCAATCACAACAGAGCCAGCCAGCTAACCAATCAGAGCAGACAGGGCTCTGGTTTCAGACATTCAACTTTTCAAATCCCTTGTCCTTTAATAATGGCGATATATACTTATTAATACAGGATGAATGAAAGTATAAATATGACACAAAATGTATTTCATTAACCTAAAAATAAATTGACGTTTCAATGAGACACTATACTACGATGTGTTTAAGACCTTTAAAGGACAAACTATTCTATGAGGCTGAAATATCGGCCTTTTTTAAACGAAACGGTTTGTAACTCTCTGTAATGTGTCACTTGAGCCTCTCTGTAGCTCTACAGAAGTCTTTTATAGCCTCTTTAAGCTCCTAATTTAACGGCCCTTTATACTGTTTAACTTCACTCTTATATTCACTTTAAATAGGAACAATTAGCTGCTTTCAGAAACACTGTATAAAGAACACATTTAGTGTCAGACCAACATGTTCAGCTTGTGGCCTTCATGTTGTTCTCACAATAAAAGAGTCCTGTCCTCTTCAGATGATAACTTTTAAGTAGCTGAAGTTGTGCCAGAAATGTAAACTGTGTGTTTAAGCTGTGTTTTTCAGTCTGCAGCTCTCTGGTTCGAAACTCAGGAAGATGAACTCACCGCACAGAACTCCTCGAAAGATATCCGGCCATCGCCGTCTTTGTCTGCGTTGATGATGGTTTTGTCGACGATCTGCTGCAGCTGGGTGTCCTTCAGGTTGTTTCCCACCATCATCTTGAGGACCTGGAAGAGCTCCCCGTTGGATATGTAGCCGTCTTTGTCCATGTCGTAGATCCTGAAGGCAACTGAGGAGCAGAGAGGGGGAACGATGTCAGTGTTTACAGTGTTCAGAGGAGCTCAACTCACGATACGGAGTACGACTACTGGAGGTCAGTTTAAAGGCCACAAAACAAAATCACTTCTACTTATAAACAGGACCTCCTACTGTACCCAATCAAGCCTCTGTGGCAAAAGATTGCAAACCTTTGAAGCGTATATAACTGAAGTTATTAATGATAAGAAGGCAACAGAGCTATGAGGAAAACTGATGGACACTTACAACGCAACTTCTGCTCCTTGTCACCTTTGACGCTGAACTGGGAGACTCCTTCGATGAACTCTGGGGAAGGACAGAAACATCATCAGTTAAAATGGCAGTTAGATAATAAGCCTCCTGCTACATAATAAATATCACTTATACTCCCAAAATAAACGAAAAATCACAGAAGCACTGATGAGAAAAATCGCGGAGCAGTAGTGTGCAGCTATCTACATCATTTACATTTTCGATGTTCCATTTAGTGTTAACTTCCCGTCTGCTTTCTTCTGTTGATCTCTCTGACGTCTCTCTTCTAACCTCTTTCCTTCTCTCCCTCGATGCCCCTTAGCAACAGACATTATTTTTGCTAAGTAGCGGTGTGTTAACGAGTATTAACAATCTCTGAAATCTCTCAACTACACTGTGTAATAAAACGCAAATGTTCCCGTAAAATGTTAAAGTGATGCCAGACAACAATATTTCTGTTCCTCAAAAATGGTATAGTCCAGAAATATGAAGATGGTGTCAGATGTCTGGTCAGACGGCAGAGACAGCTTTGTCGTTACGGAGAATAAATAGGGGATGGATGTCCGGTGGGTCTGCCGGTGACGAGTGGCAGGCAGCAGGCTGACACTGACACTGAGATTTCTGATCCTTTCTTTTACTCTCCTTTTTAAATGGAGAGGAAGAAAAGAAACCGGAGCTTTGGATTTATTTGTTGTTTGAGGTGCAATATATGACTCAGCAGCTTTAAGACATGAAGACACTAATATTTTCCGCTTCGCTCTGATGCTGGATTTACACCTGAAAGTGGGCGGGGCTTAATTTAGACCTAAACATATCCTCCATTCTTCCTGTGTTGATGTCTGTTTCATGTTTTTCCAGGCAAGAAGAAATGTTTTGTAGCATAGACATCAGAGGATTGTTTACTTTCTCAACGATAAAGTTGAACCATCATCAACGAACAGTTATCAGCACGACAAAGCGGCTGTGATGTGAGGAAGATTTTTAGTAGACCGGTGTGAATCCAGAATTTGTAAAGCAATATTTTGGTTGAGATTTCTGAATGAACAGGAAGTATTTCATGCATTAAAGGGAGTTTAGAAGCACTTTCCAATGTGACATAGTAATTTGTACTTGTGGATAACTCCATTGTGATAGTTTGGATATGAGGCAGATACTGTGGGAAATTACAATTATATAATCAAGGATTTCTTGCAAAGATTTTTCACCAAGTTTAAAAAAATGTATTAAGTTAATGGTAAAGCTTGTTATCACTGCTCTTAAATTGGCAAATGTCAGACTTGTTGTGGCAGATTTGGTGGATTTGCCAGCTCCTTGCATTGCATTTTTAATCAGAGGAGCGTCAGGAGCAGCAGACTATCATACAGTAACACAAACGGGTCATTTCTAGAACAGTGAGAGGGGATACTGTTCACAAAGTTTCATTTTAAAAACACAGGGGACATTAGCAGGAGTAGAGAAACTGTTTCATGATTCCTTTACCTTTAAAGTCGACTTCTCCGTTTCCGTCGGTGTCGAATATGTCGATAACTCGCTGCACGAGGGGGTTCTGTTGGAGCTCTGGTAAGGACATAAACTCCTCCACACTCAGGGAGCCGGAGTTATCTAGGTCGAGTTTCTTAAATCTCTTTCCTAGCCTCTTAATCTCATCTGCATCAACTGAAATGGAAACAAACAAAGAGAGAGAGACTTATTGACAGCGGATAAAAACAGACAACGTTTTCGGATGACAGGAGGAGATTTGGACAAACATTTCCAGGTTTTAGCGACACATTATACCTGTGCATTTAAGCACACAGGAGGACTTAAAACACCTGCATTTCATCCTCTTTCTTTAAAAATATTCTTCCCAATCGTACCTGGTTTCTTGTTCCTACTGGCCATGGTTGTTCGGAGCTTCTGGTCTTTCTGTTAAGTTGGACCTTATGCTAGCAGACCTCCTGGTGCCGCGCTCTAAGCCCTAACACCGGGGTCATGTGACAGCTCTTTCAACACTAATCACTCTGCTGATAACCACAGAGGTGGGGGACGCATTGTGTTGGTAACCTGGTAGTTCATGGAGATATATCAAACATTTAAAGAAGTCTGGTCAAAGGAGATACAAAGCATCACGCAGCTCACAGCTAGAAGCCGCCAGCAAACGAGTCCAACACAATTATTAAAAGACAATAGAATTTCTTTCAGTAAAACCTGGTCTCCTTTCCTGCAGTTTTTAGGAGCTGTTTCCTCAGGTTGGACAGACACTTCCCATATACCCTTTATATCCTTTCTTCTCTCCGCTTTCTGTCTGTTATCCTCTGCTTTTGCCTTGTTTTTGTGTTAAATACATATTATGTTTTTATTCTTTACCAGGGTTTTGTTCTAAACTGGGTAACAGAAGCGTTGCCTCCTCTTACTGCCGGCATGCGCCCTCAAAGAAAAATGCAGATTTCCCTGTAAAATGTTAAAGTGATGCCAGAAAACAATATCTCTGTGGGTCAGAAAGGGTTTAATAAGTCCAGAAATATGAAGATGGGGTCAGATGTCTGGTCAGACGGCAGAGACAGCTTTGTGTTTACAGATAGTAAATAGGGGATGGTTGTCTGGTGGGTCTGCCGGGGGACGAGTGGCAGGCAGCAGGCTGACACTGAAACTGAGATTTCTGAATTACATCCTTTCTTTTACTCTCCTTTTTTCTGGAGAGGAAGTAAAGAAACCGGAGCTTTGGATTTATTTGTTGTTTGAGGAGCAATATATGACTCCGCAGCTGTAAGACATGAAGACAGTATTATTTTCAGCTTCGCTCTGATGCTGGATTTTCATAGGAATGTGGGCGGGGCCAAATTTTGACCGTAAATGACGTTAGCGCCTCATACTAAAATGACTACATTCAAACAACACCACATGATAAGAATTACATAATAAAAAGTCTTAAAATCAAATACATATAAAACAGTTTGAATTGAAGTTGAAATAGCAATCTAAAACAGGGAGCAGTAGTGCATTTTCCCTTTACTTCCTCTACTGTTTTCTGCAGTTCTATAGTTCGATATGACAGCCTTCCTAATAAACAGGCCTCCATGCCATCACACAGAACGACCACTAGATGGATCACAACTCAGAGACAAAAGTTATTTCCTAGTTAAGCAGCAAAGAAATACACAAGTGAGGATAATCTCTTATAAAAAAGGACATAAATATAACAACCTAAGAAACATATCTCACTCCCCACTGTTAGCTCCACCTCTGCTCCATATTCACCAGAAGAGTCCCTGGTATTTCCCAATCCCTGTGTAAATCAGAGAGAGGAGACAAACCAGCTGCAGTGAGAGGAGGAGCAACACCTGCCAGAGGTGCGGTTACACGTCACACTCAGGAAACACAAGTTAAGTGTGTCAGAGAGGCAGCCACACTGCAGTCGGGACTACTCTCTGTTTCTGTCTAAAGAAAATACAAACTGAGTTCATCAGATCTTTCTCAACAACACAGCACAGTCTGTCTAACACTGGTGAGTACAGCTGATCATATTTACCCTGTAAACTAAATATAATATAACTATGGTGTTGTTTGTCCCCAGGCATACTGTTCAGCCCTCTGGACTTAAGTATCTGTGGTTAGGAGTTTAACCTCCTTCCTGGTTTACTGACATTACAGTTTACTTCCTACATACTGCTCACTCTTTTTTGTATAGCAGTTTCTTATTAAAGCTCACCTCCAAAGAACCAGATGGATGATTTTAGTGCGAGTCACAAAGGGGTCACAAACTAAGGAGAGATTTGTGATCAGTGTTATTCTTTAATATAAATTGGTTTACACTGAGGCTAAGGTAGTTATCAATATGATATCTTTATCTGGATAGGAGACTAGATATGGTCTTGGATTTCAGATGAAGTAAAACTGCATGAGAGTCACTTCCTGGTTTCAAAGCAGCATTACAGGAAAGTGATCCGTTTTATTAATTGCGTTTATACACTTGGTCATTAAATCCTTAATGCTAATTAACATTGATCCAATGTCATTGTGTATATATTTTGTGCCCAAATAGTCACGCCCACAATATGCCTTAGAGGCGTTTAGTGTACCATGTTGAGATGTTTTATATTCTCCACATCGCCAAGCCTTAGTCTACACAACAGGATGAGGGCATATGATTTGCTGTTTTGCCACCGTAGCTATCTTAAACTTATTACCATGACTCAAATGGTTAGCTGTGCTTAGATCAAGTCAAAACAAAGCCTATACAATTAAATCCCCCCTCTTCTCCCACACTACAGGTGTAGATATGGCTGATAAAAACGATCTGCCATCTGAAGATCAGTTTCTCTGTGCCATCTGTCTGGATGTGTTCACTGATCCAGTCACTATACCATGTGGACACAACTTCTGTAAAGACTGTATCACTGAACACTGGGATAGAAGTGATCAGTACCAGTGCCCCGTGTGTAAAGAGGCTTTTACCACAAGACCAGATTTGAGGGTCAATACTTTCATCTCTGAGATGGTCGCTCAGTTCAGACAGTCGGCTCCACAGAAAGCCAGCAGCTGCAGCTCAGAGCAACACATCTTCAAACCAGGAGAAGTTCTCTGTGACGCCTGCAGTGAAACCAAACTGAAGGCCCTGAAGTCCTGCCTGGTGTGTCTGGCCTCCTACTGTGAGACTCACCTGGAGCCTCATCTGATAATGTCAGGCCTGAAAAGACATCAGCTGATCGACCCTGTGGAGAACCTGGAAGACAGGATGTGTCCGAAGCACGATAAACCTCTGGAGCTGTTCTGTAAGACCGACCAGACATGTGTCTGCATGCTCTGCGGTGTTTTGGACCATAAGATGCATAAACTGGTTCCGCTAAAAGAAGAATATGAAGATAAGAAGGCCCAGTTGGGGAAGACAGAGGCTGAAACTCAGCAGATGATTCAGAAGAGACAACTGAAGATTCAGGAGATCAAACAATCAGTCAACCTCAGTAAGGAAGATGCAGACAGAGAGATAGCAGAAGGGGTTCAGGTCTTCACCGCTCTGAAGGAGTCTGTTGAGAGAGGCGAGGCCAATCTCGTCAACACGATCAAAGAGAAGCAGAAAACAACAGAAAAACAGGCTGAAGATTTCATCAAAGAGCTGGAACAGGAAATCTCTGAGCTGAAGAAGAGAAGCTCTGAGGTAGAGCATGTCACACACTCAGAAGACCACCTCCATCTTCTCCAAAGATTCATGTCCCTTAAAGTCGCTCCACCAACCAAGGATTGGACAGAGGTCAGCATCCATTCATCACATGAGGGAACTGTGGTGAGAGCTGTGGCTCAGCTGGAGGAGACGTTCAGTAAAGAGATAAAGAAGATGCTCTGTGAGGCTGAACTGAAAAGGGTCCAGAGGTATGCAGTGGATGTGACTCTTGATCCTGATTCAGCACATCCCAATCTCATCCTGTCTGATGATGGGAAACAAGTGAGTCATGGTGATGTGAAGAAGAATCTCCCAGACCACCCAGGAAGATTTTCTGATAGTAATTGTGTTTTAGGAAAGCAGAGTTTCTCTTCAGGCAGATTTTACTTTGAGGTTCAAGTTAAAGGAAAGACTCAATTGACTTTAGCAGTGGTCAGAGAATCGATCAACAGGAAAGGAGATGTCACACTGAGCCCTCAGTGCGGTAACTGGTCTATACGGTTGAGAGACGGAAAAGAGTACAAAGCTGTTGATGATCCTCCAGTCCGTCTCTCTCTGAAGTCTCAGCCTCAGAAGGTGGGGGTGTTTGTGGATTATGAGGAGGGTCTGATCTCCTTCTATGATGTAGATGCTGCAGCTCTGATCTACTCCTTCACTGGCTGCTCCTTCACTGAGAAACTCTTCCCATACTTTAACCCGGGTCTGAATGATGGTGGTAAAAACTCTGCACCTCTGATCATCTCTCCTGTCAGAGTAAACTAATCACTTATCCGATATTTACATTCAAGGAATAAACAGACATTTTTAGATCCAAAAGTGTTGAGTTTCCAACTTTACAGAATCTGTTTACTTACATTTACTCATTAATCTTTTTGGAGAATATCCATTTAAACATCTGATGAAGCAACAAACATTATTTTTTACTCCCAGAAGGAATCACTATTTTTGATACCATGAAATATGTTCCCAGAGGTTACATAATGTTTTCTATTTGATGTGCAGCCAAAACAAAATGCTTGATTCTGATGTAACACGGCCTTTATTAGGTATAAGGGATATGATAGAGTCAACAGAATAGAGTATTCCATTGTTATCAGCATAAAAAGTTGGACTACATTTGTAGAATACATGTCAGCAACATGTTATACTTTGTGTAAAGAGGTGGTTTGGTTAATTACTGGTAACTTCAATTGTTCGTAAAAAATAAAAAACATGTCAAATAAAGTTTCTGTTGAAACGCAGACCTGAGTAAGCAGACTTGAGCGTCCAACACGCACTGAAACGTGAGTTGTATTTCATGATAAATGAATTGAGTTTTTATGAATCGCTTATAAAGGCAGCTCAGGAACGATGGACTCTACAAATGCACTACTACATACAGAGAGGAAATCTGTGCATGTAGTTGATGAATAGCTATGTATGACAACAGCAGTTTCATCCAATTAAGTCTCCTTGGTTATGATTACTTGACCTCAAATCTAATATACGGATAAAAAGTCAATGATATTTGTCAAGGTTAGAACAATAACTGAAGGTCCTTCATAAATGTATGAATCTGATGCATCAGAATTTATATGACATTCATTTAATAATTTTCCTTCTTTGGTTTATTATTTTTTTAAATCCCTGAAAAAATGTCCCTGCTTTTCTCTTTTTAATGTAGGATCAACTCACAATCTGTTCCTCTTTTGGGAAATACAATCAGTTTCCAGTTATATTTTCTATATCTAGATAAACTAATGCTAAACAATACACCAGTCCTGCAATAAATATAATGAGCATCAATGAGAGTAGTCCCATATCTAAAGCGCTCTTTTTGAAATTACATTGTGTATTACTATTTAAAAATACTACTTTGATCTTACCTCTGCGAAAGACGTTAAAAACCCTTGATTTTAATTAACGTAACTGCTCTGGTTAAAGTATAGCTGAGACGGTTTCAATATAATAAAGATAAGAAACACCTTTTTACATATCTCACTCCTCCCCACTGTTAGCTCCACCTCTGCTCCATATTCACCAGAAGAGTCCCTGGTATTTCCCAATCCCTGTGTAAATCAGTGAGAGGAGGAGCAAACCTGCCAGAGGAGCGGTTACACGTCACACTCAGGAAACAAAAGTAAAGTGTGTCAGAGAGGCAGCCACACTGCAGTCGGGACCAGTCTCTGTTTCTGTCTAAAGAAAATACAAACTGAGTTCATCAGATCTTTCTCAACAACACAGCACAGTCTGTCTAACACTGGTGAGTACAGCTGATCATATTTACCCTGTAAACTAAATATAATATAACTATGGTGTTGTTTGTCCCCAGGCATACTGTTCAGCTTCTTCCTGTTTTCCTGACATTATTACCATATTGGCTCCTATACAACTTGATCTGTTTTCTGTGGCTGTTTATATGAAAACTGTTCCACAGTAACCACTAGGTGGCTTTGCATGCGAGGCAAATCATAAAAATTAATTGTGTAAACTAAGGAGAGCTTTGTTATCAGTGTTATTCTTTAATATAAATTGGTCTACACAGGGCCTAGGTAGTTATCAATGTTATACCATTATCTGGATATGAGACTACATACAGTATATTCTCCATATCAAGCCCTGGTCTATGAAACAGGTTTATTCATTGCTGTATTGCCATGGTAGCCGCCTTAAACTTATGTCTTCAACGGTTACGGTTGATTATAGCTTGCATGTACAATCTATTAGTCTGGCTCATGACATTTCACATACTAATCCTCATTCCTTTTTCAACAAAATAACTGTATTTTAAATAAAATGTACTTCTCCCACACTACAGGTGTAGATATGGCTGCTAAAAATCTGCCATCTGAAGATCGGTTTCTCTGCTCCATCTGTCTGGATGTGTTCACTGATCCAGTCACTATACCATGTGGACACAACTTCTGTAAAAACTGCATCACTGAACACTGGGATAGAAGTGATCGGTGTCAGTGTCCCATGTGTAAAGAGGCTTTTACCACAAGACCAGATTTGAGAGTCAACACTTTCATCTCTGAGATGGTCGCTGAATTCAGACAGTCGGCTCCACAGAAAGCCAGCAGCAGCAGCTCAGAGCAACAGGTCTTCCAACCAGAAGAGGTTCTCTGTGACGTCTGCACTGAAACCAAACTGAAGGCCCTGAAGTCCTGCCTGGTGTGTCTGACCTCCTACTGTGAGACTCACCTGGAGCCTCATCTGATAATGTCAGGCCTGAAAAGACATCAGCTGATCGACCCTGTGGAGAACCTGGAAGACAGGATGTGTCCGAAGCACGATAAACCTCTGGAGCTGTTCTGTAAGACCGACCAGACATGTGTCTGCATGCTCTGCACTGTTTTGGACCATAAGATGCATAAACTGGTTCCGCTAAAAGAAGAATCTGAAGATAAGAAGGCCCAGTTGGGGAAGACAGAGGCTGAAATTCAGCAGATGATCCAGAAGAGACAACTGAAGATTCAGGAGATCAAACAATCAGTCGACCTCAGTAAGGAAGATGCAGACAGAGAGGTAGCAGAAGGGGTTCAGGTCTTCACCGCTCTGAAGGAGTCTGTTGAGAGAGGCCAGGCCAATCTCATCAACACGATCAAAGAGAAGCAGAAAACAACAGAAAAACAGGCTGAGGCTTTAATCAAAGAGTTAGTCCTGGAAATCTCTCAGCTGAAGAAGAGAAGCTCTGTGGTGGAGCTCCTCTCGCGATCTGAAGACCACCTGCATTTTCTCCAGAGTGTGAAGACCCTAAACATCCAACTCCCATCACCCACCAAGGACTGGAGAAATGTCAACATCCGTCAATCATCATATGAAGGGACGGTGGAAAAAGCTGTGGCTCATCTGGAAACGACACTCAGAGAACAGAGGAAACCGCTTAAGGCTAAGATGAAGGTGGTCCAGCAGTACGCAGTGGATGTGACTCTTGATCCTGAAACAGCACATCCCAATCTCATCCTGTCTGATGACGGCAAACAAGTCAGTCTTTGTAAAATGACAAAAATACTACCATACAACCCAAAGAGATTTCATTATTCCGTTTGTGTTTTAGGTAAGCAGAGTTTCTCTTCAGGAAAATATTACTTTGAGGTTGAGGTCAAAGGAAAGACTGAATGGGAATTAGGAGTGGCCAGAGATTCCATCAACCGGATGGGAAAAATCCAACTGAGCCCTCAGAGGGGTACGTGGATTGCCTGGTTGAGAAATGGAAAAGAGTACAAAGTTTTTGATGACCCTCCAGTCCTTCTCTCTCTGAAATCTCAGCCTCAGAAGGTGGGGGTGTTTGTGGATTATGAGGAGGGTCTGGTCTCCTTTTATGATGTAGCTGCTGCAGCTCTGATCTACTCCTTCACTGGCTGCTCCTTCACTGAGAAACTTTACCCATACTTCAACCCATGTGTTAATGGTGGTGGTCAAAACTCTGCACCTCTGATCATCTCTCCTGTCAGAGTAAACTAATTGCATCCAATTTCATGTACTGATGTTTTTCCATACATTTAGTGGCAGAACTGTATAGTTTCCATCTTATTTTCGACAGAATCTGCTAATCGGGGCAAATTGATTTACATTTCATTGTTGAGATTTTTTCATGAAATGTATCCTGTTACAATGATAACACTGTAAATATCTTCCAGAAGGGTTTCCCTGTTTCTAATAACGTTGAACGACCCAAAATCCAAGTTGTTGTTTTTTTTAAATGATTTTCAGCCAAAACAAAATGCTTAATGTTGCAATGTAATAGGGCTCCTATTTAGAGTAATGCATATTACAAAATGTAATGTGTACAGAATAGAGTATTCGTCCTTCATTTACCAACATTAAAAGTTAATGAACCAGTACAGCATAGAAAATATGCAACCCGAAATGTCTATTTTGGATTTAAAGTTCTAAAAAATGTGTAAATATGTGAAAAATTGCTGGTAATAGCTGATGATGATATAAAGATAAAAGCAAATGTGATTTATGTCAATATTAACTAAACTAATAAAAAATCCTTCATTTAATTATGAATCTGACCTTCAGCATTTGTATTTGTACAAATGAGTTTCACCTTTTAACTTAAAATGCTTACATTGTTTTCCTTCTTCTATATATTTTAACCTCAAGGGTTTTTATTGATCATTAAACATGACGCGACATAAATATCAAGGCAAATAATTGTTCATTTATAGATAGTTTCTTTGGTTAAAAGGCAAAGAGAACACAATAAAATGTTAAGCGTATATTAAAATAAGCAGGCTAGCATTCTATTACTATATGTTGACAAGGAAAGATTTAAATAGGAAATAAATGGTTAAAATCCTCAGTGCTGACTTCCTAATCAATTGGCTTGTTGTACTTCAGTAACACTAAAGTGCATGTACATCACTTCCTGGTGTTACGGCGCAGAGTGTCCACTGGATGGAGCACAACACAAAGGAAGCATGGAGTCACTGTGCTGTAAACCAAACACTGATACATGCGGAGACACAGTTTATGACATGAAGGATAAGCTCTCATGTTGACCAAGGACATCTTTCTTTCAGTCCAAAAATATCCATACTTTACTTTAATAACTAGACCTGGACTGTGAAGCCAAGGGAAAATAGCTGCTGGATAAACATGCCAAAATGTTTCTGTTAGAGATAAAAACTGAGTGGATCTCTTGCGTGATACAGCAGCTTAGACTTTGTATTAACCCTAAAAAATGTGTCAAGTACATTTTTGGACTATTTCCTTTTCAGCCACATCATAAAACCAGATATGTAGTCAATAAAATATCAGTAAAAAAAACACAAATCTCAAACGGTCATTCGACACCACCGTAAAAAGAACGATAGAGCTGTTATTTAAACAGCTCATTAGTCTTTAATATCCTTCTTGAATTTCAGTTTTACAAGATTACATTTGAACACATAATTATAACCTTCTAAATGTACTTTTGCTCAAATACTCATTGTCAATTAATAGAGCTTTGCTGTATAATACCTGCGTGCCCTGCTCTGGTACCTGTAGAAGAAGAAGTACCACCAAGTTTTAAAATGTTGGCATCAACCGGGTACAGAAGAATCAGTTCTCATGATGTTTGGTCTGATAATACTTTACTCTTCCACAGAGTGCCTACACAGCTCGGTGCTACGCCTCAAAACTTTTACTCAATAAAGGAATTTAGTACCACACACACCTCGTGTTAAGCCGGGCTAATTGTTGTACGTCACTAAAATCATGTCCTAACAAGAAGAATACAATACTCCAGGACTGGCAGGAAGAGGCAGAGAAATTCAGGAAAGAGGAGTGCTACAAGGTCATACTCCAGAAATGAAAGTTAACTTTGTAAGGGAGGCAGCCACACCGAAGACGAGACTAATCTCTGTTTCTCTCAAAGAAAATTCTAACCGAGTTCATCAGGTCCTTCTCAACAACGCATCAGAGTCTGTCAAACACTGGTGAGTACAGCTGATCACATTAACCCTGTCAACAAGCAGGATCAGCACAAAACGTTAGCTCTACTCAGGTGAAGGCTCCCCTCTTCATGTGATACTTCGGAAAGTGTTAACAAGATAACCACGGCTAACTCTCCTCAGGCTAACTATACAGTAGCCCACTTCAACAGCTTCGTTTACAATCTCTGGGTGTCAGTTCTCGGAATTTGTAACCTTCAACTGAATCTTTGTTGTTGCGAGGTTAGCTTCAGTACTTTGCTACCTTTTAACACAGATTACTGTGAACTGCCTACGTACTACCTCCTAGATTTTGCCCAACACTTTCACATTAAAGTTGTCCCCAGGAGAACCAGCAGGAAGCTTTCTATAAGAAGCAGGAAAAAGGAAATTAAAAAAAGTTTGTTATCAAGTAAGCACAGCTTTGTTATCAGTGCTATTCTTAAATAAATAAAAATGGTCTGCACAACAGGATGTGGACATAATCTGTTTCTGGGAAAAGCCAAACCAAATGTATATGTTTAATTGAAATCTGCCTAAGTTTATATTTAAAAGAACATTAATCATAGTTGTTTCTTTTTAAACATGTTTTTGGCTTTCTTTATTCTTAACACTACAGGTACAAATATGGCTGCTTCAAACTATCTGCAATCTGAAGATCAGTTCCTGTGCTCCATCTGTCTGGATGTGTTCACTGATCCAGTCACAACATCATGTGGACACAACTTCTGCAAAAACTGCATCACCAAACACTGGAATTCTAACTACCAGTACCTGTGTCCAATGTGTAAAAAAGTGTTCAACGCAAGACCTGAGCTGCACGTTAACACTTTCATCTCTGAGATGGTCGCTCAGTTCAGAGAGTCTGCTCAACAGAAAGCCAGCAGCAGCAGCTCAGAGCAACAAGTCTTCAAACCAGGAGAAGTTCCCTGTGACGTCTGCACTGAAACCAAACTGAAGGCCCTGAAGTCCTGCCTGGTGTGTCTGACCTCATACTGTGAGACTCACCTGGAGCCTCACCTGACCGCTCCAAGCCTGAAAAGACATCAGCTGATCGACCCTGTGGAGAACCTGGAAGACAGGATGTGTCCGAAGCACAGTAAACCTCTGGAGCTGTTCTGTAAGATCGACCAGACATGTGTCTGCATGCTCTGTGCTGTTTCAGACCATAAGATGCATGATGTGGTTCCTCTCAAAGAAGGATATGAAGGGGCGAAGGCCACGCTTGAGGTTCAAATTCAGCAGATGATCGGAAAGAGACAACTGAAGATTCATGAGATTAAAGACTCAGTCGTCCTCAGTGAAAAAGATGCAGACAGAGAGGTAGCAGAAGGGGTTCAGGTCTTTACTGTTCTGATGGAGTCTACTGAGAGAGGACTGAACAAGCTCATTGATACGGTCAAAGAGAAGCAGAAAACAACAGAAAAACAGGCTGAAAGCTTCATCAAAGACCTAGAACAGGAGATCTCTGAGCTGAAGAAGAGAAGCTCTCTGATGGAGCGTCTCTCACACTCTGAAGACCACCTCCATCTTCTCCAAAGCTTCCCATCCTTGAAAGTTGCTCCACAAAACAAAGACTGGACAAAGGACAGCATCCGTCCGTCATCACATGAAGGGACTGTGAGGAGAGCTGTGGTTCAGCTGGAAGAGACACTCAGTAAAACACTGAGGACGCTTTTTAAAACTGAGTTGAAGAGGGTTCAGAAGTACGCAGTGGATGTGACGCTCGACCCTGATTCAGCACATCCTGAACTCATCCTGTCTGATGATGGGAAACAAGTTAAACATTGTGCTGTAATGAAGAATCTCCCAGACAACCCAGAGAGATTTTCTTACTGTAATTGTGTCTTAGGAAAGCAGAGTTTCTCTTCAGGCCGATTTTACTTTGAGGTTGAAGTTAAAGGAAAGACAGAGTGGGATTTAGGAGTGGCCAGAGAGTCAATCAACAGGAAAGGTTATATCAGACTGAGCCCAGAAGATGGTTTCTGGGTTATATGGTTGACAAATGCCAATGAGTACGAAGCTCTTGATGGTCCTCCAGTCCTTCTCTCTTTAAAGTCTCAGCCTCAGAAGGTGGGGGTGTTTGTGGATTATGAGGAGGGTCTGGTCTCCTTTTATGATGTAGATGCTGCAGCTCTGATCTACTCCTTTACTGGCTGCTCCTTCAACGGGAAAATCTACCCATACTTCAGTCCTGACTGTAATTCTGATGGTAAAAACTCCGCACCTCTTGTCATCTCTACGGTCATGGTAAGAATTCGTATTACACCTAATCGATTGAATGACGAGAACATCTCTTTAATTCCTTGTAAAACCCACAGACATTTTTGTTTACAGGTTCCCAAAGGGCCGGAGCTGATCCCACTTGCCATGGAACGAGGGGCGGGGAACACCTTCGACATGTTGCCAGTCAACTACAGGGCTGACGAAGGGAGAATGGTCCGGGGGACCGGTGGAAAACTTAAGCTGCCGCTGAAAAAGGGAAACTCTACAAAGAGCAAGCTTTTGCTGGCGAGTCCAATGCCTAATCCCTCTTTCTGTGAGGTGAAGCTGCCTCCTGCATCAGCCTGCCGCCCTAAGATCAGATTTAACATTGATTAAGTATGAAAAATAAATACACAGGCCTGTTCTTTAGCCTTTAGTATCTACAGACTGCAGTATGTCTTTGTTATAGTTGTTCAATAGAATAAATACTGACAGATGTTTCCATTTACTTAATTACTGTGGCCAATTTTGGGTTTTGATTTGTGAATATTGGTAAGGTGGTTCTTTTCAGTAGTATTTTGTTTCCGTTATAGTTTAATGTTGTGATCTTTAATATTTCAGTCCTTGTTGATCCGACGACACCGCTGGTTACTTGTGAACAAAGCAACAGTGTTTTGATACAAGTGTAAAGCAACTTGAGCAACTGCTTAGTCAGAACTACAACAGAAAAAGCAAAAATAGAGCAGGAGCATAGCAATAGAGCAAGGAAAAGAGTGTCTGGTCATGCACACTGGCTAGAATGGCAGCATATTGTTTTTAGGAGCCTCGAAGAAAAGAGGCATTGGTGAAGGAGGGTGACAAACGTTGTGTAGAAACAATTTCCTTTCTCCAGAAAACATTTACAAATGTAACTCATTTTCATTTTCTATGTTTTACTGGCCTGTGCCACAAGAAAAACACACCACAATAGGCGATAGACTCCTTTCCCGTTGCTAAGTATTCGTTTCTGATTGTATGCGTCACGTTCAACGCCACGGACAAAACATGGAAGCAGGGTTCGTCGAAACTGAAAATGTTCCAATGATTACTCCTTTGTGTTACTTATTCAGCTCGTCTTTCAAATCCCTGAATCAATGATGGTGATTGAACAGTAGAAAGAGAAAGCTTAATCAGTTTGTTTCTCGCTGTTGTTTTGTTAAATGTTTTTTACGAGGAGAGCATATTGTTTTGTATGTTTTTAATGCATAATTATGGTTCAAATCCCCAGATGCCAGTGAGTGTTAGTGGGTATTTTGTTCAGTGTAAACGGGGATGTTAGTGGGTATTTTGTCCAGTGTAAACGGGGATGTTAGTGGGTATTTTGTCCAGTGTAAACGGGGATGTTAGTGGGTATTTTGTTCAGTGTAAACGGGGATGTTAGTGGGTATTTTGTCCAGTGGGGGGATTTTCAACTTAATTCCCCAAGCCAATAAAGAAAGACCAACATGATTTCAATAAACCTACGGCAATCTTTCTCCCTGCTAGTAATTCTCCTGTGATGCAGTTGGAGCTAACAGGGTAAATATTCCACAGCCTGATGTTAACAAGGAAAGCAGCTGCACTGAACTGCTTGTCCTGAAACAAAAGAAGGGTGGCGAGTCGAGGCGTGGCAGCATCGGGGACCCCCATAAATATCCCTGAGCAGGCAGAGTATGTCAGAGGACCAGGGAAATACAGCAGCGTCAGCAAGAATGAACCCTGCCGTTCACGTCTCCTCGTATCAGGCCGTCAACCCAGACACCTCGCCGAATACACGGTTTGGTGAGGGCTGAGACACCCGAGAGCTGCTGGTGTGACTTTTGATTCAAGGCAAAGTCAACTGCAGTAAGAGGAGACACCCGAGTGAACCGTTCCTGCAGTCACACAACAGGGTCGGGTACGGCTCACAGATTAGAAAAACAAAGATTTGGTATCAACTTTCCAGGCCACAATGTTTCTTGGGAATCAACAGGCAGCATGAGAGGCAGGTTTCTGAGTTTGGAGGGCAAAGACTGAGCACAGGTCATAAATCTTAACCACCCCCTCTCTCTGCAGGGTCTCCCCCGGTCTTCTACACCTCTCGTAACAGCTCGTTAGGGCGCAGTCCCCCCAAACCTCCCACCCACTCAGCAAAAGTATCCGATACCAGCGTCGCTTGACGTATTTTTGAGACCCAAGTTCAGCTTACACTACCATTTTCCTGAGTAGGGGTGCTACTTTGAAAAGTAGGTCTAAACATTATTTTCTAATTAAGTGTCAAGCTTTGCTCTCTGGAGTTGAGGGGGGGGGGGGGTCAGAGCAAAGCGACCAACTAATTAAAACTGGGATATTGTCGTGACTAAAAATAAGCGAGGTTTTCCCAGCAGCCCTGACACTGACCTTTACAGAGGGATGAGGCATTTTTAGCCCCACAGTGTTGGGAGTCTGGGTCAGACTGCCAGCAAAGTTCTGCAGAGGAAGGGGCAGCATGTGGGGATGTTCACATCCATCTCCCACCACCATCAAATCACTAAATAAGTGTGTATGTAGACCAAGAAGTGCACACCAGGTTAGATATTTTGACCTTTTCAGTTCAGTTTTTCAGAATCAACACTTGTTCACCAATGGAAGTGCAATTAATTCTTCCTTTGATTTGTAAGAAACACAGATTTAAAAAAGTACATTTTGATTTAGTTTGGCAAAGTGTTTTCTACAGCGGTTTGACAATATTACACACCGATGAATTTGATGTTTGACAAAGTTGTGCTTTCTTTTTTGATTAATAAAGAATGTTTGCGGAGAAATGTGTTTGGAATTTGTAAAACCAAGGTATTGTTAATTTTTTGTATACTTCTGGTACTGCATCAATAACAAAGCTCAGGTTTTAGAAAAAATACACAGACATTGTTTCCAAAGACAATTCCTTATGTAAAGGTGAATCCATTCAAAAGGCATCGAAATGTCTTTTGCATTTTAAGTACAAAGAAGCTAAATCTAGAAAATGCTTTCTGTAAAAAGTAAGATTGTCCCCAAGCTTTGTATTGTATTAGATGATAAAGATACTTGTTTCCTTAAACACAACAAATGTAAAAATGACAGAGACTGATTGTTACTCACAGTGCGAGCACATGTCCAGGGCATAACTGGCTTCATTTCCCTGAAAGAGAAGAAAAGATTGACAATGAAATTAAAAGGTGTTCACATTTATGCATCTGCTGAAAAATAAACGGGGGGTTTAATGCTTTAAATACAAGATAACGAAGCAGGACCGTGGTCTGCTTCATGTCTCAGTTTTAATTGAGAAGCTGGGTTTTATTGCATAAAGAGAGGTGCCAAAAAGTCTCTGAATACAAAACATTAAACAACACATATAACAGTTCTCCATAAACGTGAAGAAATCACCACTTGTATTCATAACAAATCAGTAAAATCAGCTTAACTGTCAAAGAAAAAGGATGAATTGAGGTTTTCTGTGTCCTGTTCTAAGCTAATTGTTGGTGTTCTCCATTATGCATGAGCGACAGAATGATCTGGACTCTAAAACTAGGCCGTGCTGCTTTCATTTGCCTCCTCTCTCATCTCTCGAGGACTTAAATCAGGCTGCTCGACCGAGGCCTCGTAAAGTGTGAACAAGAGCCACAGTGAGTCTAATCCACATTAATAAAACAGGTCATGTGTGAGGTGAATTCTGCTTTACATTTGGGCTTTATCACAATGATCACGGTCATACGGGTGTTATTAACCATATTATAAAATAATCATACGGCACCATATTGGATATCAATAAATAATATGGCTAATACAGTACAACAAAATGTGAGAAATTCTGTCATAAATCAGGGGTTTTTCTAGAAAGACATAGTATGAGGCGCTAACTTCACTTCTGGTCAAAATGAAGCCCCGCCCACTTTCCGGTGAAAATCCTGCATCAGAGCGAAGCGGAAAATATTAGTGTCTTCATGTCTTAAAGCTGAGAGTCATATATTGCACCTCAACAACAAATGAATCAGAGTTACGGTTTCTTTACTCCTCTACAGAAAAAAGGAGAGTAAAAGAAAGGATCAGAAATCTCAGTTTCAGTGTCAGCCTGCTGCCTGCCACTCGTCCCCCGGCAGACCCACCGGACATCCATCCCCTATTTATTCTCCGTAAAAACAGAGCTGTCTCTGCCGTCTGACCAGACATCTGACACCATCTTCATATTTCTGGACTCATTAAACTGTTTCTGACCCACAGAGAGATTGTTTTCTAGCATCACTTTAACATTTTACAGGGAAATCTGCATTTAACAAAGTGCAGCGCCCCTGTTACCCGGTTTGGACAAAACCCTGATAATTACCCAGAGCCCAAAGTGGCATCCACCCTACATTTATTTTTGTTTAAACAGAAAAGAAACTTGGATGTTGGGCTTACATTTTAATTTAACTAAGTCACTGCTTATTTTTTCTTCAAATACTAACCAATTGATCATTTTAGTAATTCAGAGTGTGCACCATTATTTCAGAGGGAGGTTTGAAGTGGTTCGATCTTCTGCATTTTCTGTAAAATTCCACTAAAAGGCCGTTTAGTTTCCCCTCTATCAGTTTAACTCCAGATTGAATCATCCTGTTTGGGTGTTTGATTGAAATGTTGGTTTCTTTTGATTGCTGTGCCAGCTCCCCCACCCCCCTCTTCGGGGATCTCCACATGCAGAGGTCGGCTCCAGCTTGTTTTCTGACACCGAGCCCAACACACACTTGGCTCTGATCGCAGGCATCACATGGGCCTAGTACACGACATGGGGTTTCCTTTTCATCTTGTACTTGTGAGTTCCTGTAGCACATTAGTATTTAGTCCGATTCTGTTTTGGATGATGCAGTGTAATTTATTTCACAGATTTTGTGTGCGAGAGCGACGTCACAGTTCCTGATTAATTCCCTTTTATTTTACAGGGATAAAAACTCTATAATTTGGACACCAGATGTATAAATGTGTACCAAAAGATATGAAGATCAAATAACCAACAAGTTATTTAGTGGATGTCCCCAGAGTGTTGCATGAAAGGGTAGAATCTTGTTTAAATATAGGAATTGAATTTCCCAATCCATAAAAGTGTCAGTGACCCTCGATCATTATTACAGCTGGGCTCTACAAAATGCGTTTTTCTTTGGGCCCTCTGCAGCGTACTTATATTAAATACTAATCTTTTATTTTTTATTGTGCTCAACAAAAAGCTTTGCTAGAGCAACATGTTCCCGGTTAATTACAAGTTGTTAGAGGCATTATTGTGCACTTGACACTGAAACAGGAACCTGCTTCTATTTCAATCTGCACACATTTTGATTCTACGCTTCCAGTTTCTCCTCTCAATGATTATTCTTTCTCTTATTGAAGTGTTGCTCAGAGTTATCTTTGTCTCTTTCCGCCCTTTCAATTGCACTTTTCACAACCTAAAAGGATAGTAGACGCAAAATAAAAAGATAGAGTAGCGCTCTCAAACATCTGAAAGCACCCAACAAGCTTTTGTGGCAGGAGAAATACACTTTATAGGACATTAAACAATAAATCACTGCACTTCTCATGTACTCATTGGAGTGACTGTAACAGCATTGACTAACAGCTGCAGGATACCAATCATGGACTCTCCTTAATGAACATTAAAACATGTAAACAGTAGAGGCAAAGTATAATAATATGAACCTGAAAATGAGCAGAATAAGGCTCCTTTAACTAAAAATGCTTTTAGCCAGTCATAAGTCATGACTCAGCCTTTCTCCATATTTTCCTCCAAGTTCAGTTCAGGGTTTATAGCAGTTTTTTATAGCAGATATTTGATTGTCGTTCAGTAAATCATTACACCCCTATGCAATACTGTGACGCTTTGAAATAAACCCATAGCCATACACACTGCAAAGCTAAAGTGAATCAGGTCAATCACTCCACCAAGAGGAATTAATTTATGAACCTGACCTACAATGAAACATGTGCCCGTATATTTTAGGGACTGTGAGCAGTAACCCCACCTCTGCTCTGATTATCTGCCACATTATTTGAATCTCCGTCATAAAATGTGACTGGCATTGCTTCACAGCGTACATGACAGCAAAGCTGCAGCAGCGTCTGACAGGAATCTCAAACTGCTGACCCCCGTGCTGCTCTGATCGGGACAGAACAAAAAATCCTACGCATCAACTGTCATATGAACTGTAAAAAAATGCACAGTGTTGGGGGTTTATTGTCCCTGGTGGACATGGAGAGATGACCAAATGTACACCACACAGACCAATGGAACCACACATGGCATCTACACTTTTAAGACATTTTTGTAAACATCCCCGTTCACATACGGCTAATCAATCAGAAAACACTTCATCTGTTCTTTCCTCTCCTGTTTCAATCAGCCAACAACAGCACTGTTCGTGTGCTCAATTGTTGGACAGATATTCTGGTTCGTCTGGTTTTGTTAACGTCCTTTATGTTCCCTATGCATACAGTTATACTCTATACTGTAACTGTAGATATCTGACTACTGAACGACTTGACTGCAGGGCAAGGATACTACGTTTCAGCCTCATGAACAGTAATTCTTGTCCGAGAATTAAATATTAAATGATTTTACAATCATAATGTTGCATAACGTGCTGCAGAGATGTCTCAGCTAGAGCTTAAGATAAGATAACATCACATTAAATAGACCTGTATTGATCCCGTAAGGAAATTCAGGTGTCAAAGCCGCCATAGAATAGTGAGTAAAACACGGGACAGTACAGATAAGACAGGATAATAAGAATACAAAATAAGAGTAAACAGGTCAGTAACATGTTAGCGACACATGCAGGTGTTTTATCGTGTGACAGATAAAAATGTCTGGTGTGAAACATCTAATAAAAAAATCTAATCAGATCAGGCCTGTGTAGCAGTCAAAAGGGAAATCAATGAGATGTATCCCAGTTTGAAGCAAACCAGGGAAAACATTCCCAACACAATCTCGTTGGAGCTTTAGACACCCACCCGACCGCTCTCTGGACCTCCGTGTGCCGTGGTTGCCTGGCAAAGGCGGTGGTGTTGTTGGTACGGAGATCCCTTAGGAACGACGTAAGACTATAACCTTATATTTGTCCGGTGCAGGGCAGGAGGGCGCTGAGAAATCCTGCACCACTAGGTTTGCTCATTGTGTGTTGGAATGTGGATCCTAATTCAGTTTTTTTGTTCTTTACCGCTGTTTAACTGCAGGCTCATACATGGATATTTAAAAACATGTCAGGTTATTTTTATATATGTCAGAATTTCAGCCATAACGACAAATACAACGCTTCAGAAAAGACCATCGCTTAAAAGTAAATACAAGCATTATGATTAATTAGATTAATATTGAAATTCTCGATCCCCTCTTACATAATGAATCATAATGCAAAATGAATAAAAGATAATTGCAATTAGATATATTTTTTCCTAAATGTTTTAGCTCAACAACTATTTCCCAGAACCCGTTATAAAACATATCCTGTAGAAAGGGTAATACATCCAATTGAAAATCATCATTGCTTTGTTTGAAATGAATGATCAAAAACACAGTGTTAACATCCTTGTTTTCCATAGATTAGTTTTCCTAATGTTCATATTGCTGTACATGAGAAACCGTTTTTTAATAGAAAGGACAGCAGTGGTTAGGTGTTAAAAACAGCAGCTTTGTGGGCACTGAGGCCCGGAAAGGAGAGAAAAAGATGTGTTTTAAATTCAGCTGGCTCAGTGTGGGCGTATTCTTACTCGTGGGAGAACTAGGGTAATCATTTCCACACAATTTTGGAGTCATCAATCCATTTTTAACTCGCATTAAGATATGAACTCTAAGGGGAAATACAGACCAGCAGGATATGAGAGTTATAACATTATAGGCCTACCAGCGGCCTATTTCCCAGCGTTTACGCACAACCCCGCTCCAAAAATCATATCACATTTGGATCAGCACATCCCTGCTACTGTACCTCGACATCCTCGTCTGTCTGCATGATGTAATGTGTCCAGTGTGTGTTGCACTTACAAAAATAGCTATAACCTGCCTCCACAAATTGAGGAACTTTCACTGCTTGGCCGACTTGCTGTGTAGTTGTCTGCTCTTATTTACTGATAACGATCATCTTGCTTTGTATATTTAAACAAGATCATAAAAATATAATAATGAACAAATGAGACACTTATCTAAAGAGGAAGAAGCTATTCAAGCCGCCACATTTCTCAACGCAGGTTACTTCAGAAGATAAGAAGATAAGAAGATTCAACTTTATTGTCATTGCACAGAGTACAAGTACTAGGACAACGAAATGTGGTCTCTGCATTTGACCCATCCTAGTGTTAGGAGCAGTGGGCTGCCATTATGTACGGCGGCTCTTGATCAAAGGTTTTAAAAGAAAAATCAAACCTTAAAACCGTCACTACGACAAATGACATGTGCACAAGACTCTGGTTTGAATTTAGATGGTGGTCCCTGTTATTCTCATGTCTATTTAGTAGTTATACATTTCATTTAGGACAAAAATACAACATAAAAATAAAGATCGGGGGGATATTCCAAGTGGAACCTTCTATGAGAAATAACAGAAATGTATGAATATTAAGGGGATATAAAAGAAATGAAATATAAAATAGAGAATTCTTAGCTAAGGCTGTATTTACCATGTCAAATTGAAAAAACATTCCCTATTGCCCCGTCACAATGAGACTCCCTCACAGGCATCCTGGTTGTTTTTTATCTTTAGTTGTCACAAAAAAAAATTCATAATTCTTTTTTAATTGGCCACTTATAGCTCAGAGAGAGATAGGAAAGGCAAAGGAGAGTTAAAGGGCAACATAGGGCACGCGCTACAACGCTAATTTTATAAATATTTTGCACAAAGTGGAGCTGTTTCGCCTTTCTCTGCCCTTTTTTAACAGAGTTAAAGTGGGTAGAAGTCGCTCAAAGAAATGTGGATATAAACTCATTTTATATTGTTTTTTACGCCTTATGTTAAATCATCAGCTGTTGATCACAGTGGAAACTCTAGTTTTAGATCGTACAACAAATATTATCAGATTGATTCACAGCATCAAGTATCTGAATGTCAAACCCTGAAAAATGGGCATAAAGATTGATTTAAAAACACCCACAGGGAGGTCTGACAGAGCTCTAGTGTTCTCACAGATCAGCCATTTCTCACTTAAGACAACACTTCCGGTCAATATTTTCAAAATAAAATCATAAATTGCAGGTGAAGACTGCCAAACAATGTGATAACCTATATGTTGCATGGCCACTTCATTGTCAAACACTAAAGTAGTCCTGCAGATATAGTAAAGACTAGAAAGACCTCCTAAAACAAATGTCTATGCTCATATTGGCACAAGGTGGTGGTACAGCATGCATTTTAATCTATTCTAATTTCGCATTAAAAACTGTAACTTTATGCTATTATAACATTTTAATTTTAAAACCACTATAAGCTTAGGATTGGTATCAAAATATATTCAAAGTATTAAAAGTAGAAAAGGTTCTCATTGTCTGATTGGTCCATTTCAGAATAATATCTCTGATATGTTTTATAATGATTGATCATTAAAGTGTTCTCAGAGCTGGTAAAGGTGCAGCTAGTTTTAATGGCGTTGTATACTGCAGGGTAGCTGCTGGATTTACTCCAGGTGGAACTAAAGTCTGATTTAAGGGTTGATTATATTTACCATCATTCATCCAAATCTGTAAAGTAACTATAGGTAATAAATACATTTGGTGGAGTAAAAGTACACCATGTCATTTACCTCTGAATTGTAGTGGGTCAGCAGTATAAAGTTGCCAAAATATGTAAAATTATAATAAAAGTAAAGTACAAGTACCTCAAAATTTAACTTAAGTACAGAGCTTGAGTAAATCTACTGAGTTACTTTACGCCACAGTTTATATTATCGCATATATATTGAAATGTTAGGATGTTGGTTGAGCAGGACACATGAACACTATTGATTGATGTGTTTTCTAACGATGTATACACTCAATTATTGGCCCCCCAAAATAATCAATAATGAAAATAGCGTTAGTTGAAGCTTTTATGTTGCATGATTTTTGACGTTACGACACTTCCGTCGTTACCGTGTTGCGCACTTGACGCACCTCCAGCTAGCTATAGCCTGCTAGCAAAAACCGTAATAGTATTTCTGGATTTCCTCACAAGCTAACTAGCCTTGTGACCATATTAAAACCGAGCCACACATCGACGTTACTCTCTACGTGGATGTGTGACAAGTGTGTCATTTAACAGAAGCATAAATAATACAATAAATAAACAATATACTGTCATGGACAAAAAAAACGATACGCTCTTTTTTTCTCTAATGTCAGCGAGCGTAGTGCTAACGGCAGCTAGGTTAGCATTGGGTTGCTAGCTCTGAAGCTAACAGTTCAGATGAAAGCTGTGCTAACGGTAGCTAGTTTAGCATACTAGCTTTGAAGCTAACAGTGCAGACGAAGGAAGGGAATCTGTTTTTACAAAATGACATTTTAATTTTCAAACAGGTTTTTCTTACCATTTTGCCGCAAGGGGGTCTGAAGCTGCTTGGAGAGTAATTTAAAGCCCCGTTAACGGATCGACGCAGTCAGATAAAAGACGAGGTTTGTGACTTTTAACGGTGAGATACCAACCACCGGCTGTCTGACTTTACGGTTTCTGACAGCGGGGGAGAGATTCACTGCAGCGCGAGCAGATAGAGCCGCAGAGGGGGAGAGAGAGGAGAGAGTGGTGTAGAGAGAGAGAGAGAGAGCGAGAGAGAGAGAGGGGGAGAGTGAAGAGGGAGAGAGGAGGAGGTGGAGGAGGAGGAAGGTGCAAACCAAAGAACGTCTATTAAGAGGAGGGATCACTCCACTTCAGATTCAGGATGATAATAATGGTTATGCTCAGCTCTCTGAATATATTTTGCACTTTTCTGCACACGTCTGCACAGCCCTCCACCTTAAAATATAATACACTGTAGTTTGTCATATATTATCCTATATTCATTGTCCTAAGTGTTTTAGGTTTTTAGGTTCCTTTGTATAGTTAAATTAGAAATGTGTGTTTATTCTTTTTTTTATGCTAAATAATTTCTTAAAATATACTTTCTTGATATTGCCGTTATATTTTTGACCATCATTTGCAACTTATTTTCTGGTTGCACCACCACAACAAAAAAAACTGAACATCCGTAAAAAAATGGTGAAATCAAAATAATAATTTACTTTTATTATACATGTTGTTAATTTTCCCCAGATACAGCTAGGTCACAGAACGCTGCCAACGCAAGCTTTTTGTAGGAAAGACTGTACGTTTGTTGCACAGAGTGATTCATTATCTTAAACAGAGACAATCTTTGAGGGAAAATGGTAGCACATCTTCTCCCAATCTCTGAAGCTCATCGTTGCATAGAGGAAACATCAAGGATGAAATAAAAACAAATATCAATCATCATGTTTTCATTACAACACAATGATCTTTTCTACTTGAATAAATGTTACTGTGATCCCTCTGTTTTTACACTCATAACAGAGTGTTCTCATCCTCAATTTAAAGGCACATCAACAGTGTGCACAACACTTTGGATGAAAGCACAACAAACTGCATTTCATCTTACACTAATATTAAACAGTATGTTTGTTATGTTGCATGCAAACCATGTTTTGCAATGTCATGCAAAATATGAATTATGAGAATATGTGAGGCAGCAGAGCCACAGATAACAGAGTGATAGATCCTCTGACATGTAGTGTTTAAAGCTGCAGTCACAAAACTGCAGTGGTTACATCTGACTAAGTGCAGTTACTCAATTACCATACTCAGAAATCTTGGGTACTTTTGCTTCGTTTACTTTACACGTGTTCTGCACTAAATATTTGACAGCTTCAGTTACTTTACAAGTTATTTTGCATATGAGTTGATTCAATATTATAGATTAATCCGCCGCTGAAAATAGTCCATATTAAATGCTGTTTATTTGATGGTTGTTCTGCAGATGAAATATAAAAAAGATGATGATGAAATATTACGTTTCATTTGTAAATTACACTAACATTAAATTAAAAAGTAATATTTATTTTAAATTTATTTAATTAAATTGTCCAGAGTGAAAGTTATCATTAGTAAATAAAAACAAGCTGTATTTATTTACTTTGGGAACATCTTCCTGACTGCTTTTACTCCAGTAACTCTGTCAGAGGTGGACTTTTAACAGTGTTTTTTTAACAATTACGTACCAGTACTTTTATTTTAGGATCTGAGTAGTTCTTCTACTTCCTCCACCGGTCATACATTATAAGAACAACTGTTACTGCACAATGATATCGACTCAGTATATTGTTTTATTCACAAAGACACGTTATACTCCTCATTTGAACACATAACAAAACAGCAAGGTTTATGCATTGAGATTTCTTAACAAAAACAAACAGATCATATTTGGCAAAAGCAATGAATCCAGCCATGCACTTCAGGAGAAAACTGTACCAATGAGGTTCAGAAAGAGAAGCACTTGCAGCCTGCAATAAGCACCGTGTTCAAAAACAAAAGACAGAAGAATTTGTCCTCTCTCTGGTGGGGGGACGGAGGTGTTTGAAGGCTTAAAGTTTCAGTCTCGTACTTTTATTTTTGTCAACAAATCCTAAGAATAGACCGTTATCTAAAACAACCTGAAATATCTTCTTCCTCTGTGCCATATCTCCATTGTTGTTCAAAATGTATTAAACACATCAATGAGCCTCACTGCTGCACTGGGTGACATGTTCCTTTATTATGAACACACACACACACACACACACACTGTCTTTTATTTTGACTCAAACACACACACTCCTGCTGCCACAAATACTCCCTACACAGCACCAAATATGGATTAATCCACCGCTGAGAGTAGTCCCCAACAAATGCACCATTTCCTCCTGTTCGTTTGATAAAAACTAAAGTGAACAGACTTTTTTTTTCCAGTAGTAGCCAATCAGCTTGGAGCTTAGGGTGTCTGACAGGAAATCAGAGAGTAGGTTTTGGTCTTTTCATGGGATTTGTTGAAATTTAAATGAACATCAACCTTATAATTTAAAGGAACAAATCCACCACCATCCACTCACACTGCTAAAGCTCATTGTGGGTGTGAGTTGTGATTTATTCCTTCAGAAATCAACCTGGCTTTATTTTCCTGTCTATTTTTCATCTTCTTGGTGGATTTCTACCTGGTGGTTGTTAAAAATCAGTGTTATTAACCAGAAACAGATTGCTGCTTATTGGTTTGAGATAGCTTCAACGCTTTCTCCCTCAAAACTCACATTTTCTGCATCTGGAAACATCTTCAAATCTTTAGTCTAACATGGTCCAGTTAACTAAAGAAACATCCCTTCCTGCTTCCTCTTTGTTTGAACAGTTTTCGTGTGTTTTAAGCAGACCTTTCCATTAAATAACACAATAAATAACACATCAAAACGATAACAAGGATGTTCACACTCACTTCTCTCTCACATCACATCCATACATTTAATAAATAAGATCATTCTTCTTCACCCACAGGTGTCTTCTATCCTGGTCTTCAGCTACCATCCACTAAGTCCTTCACAGCTAGAGATACAATATAATTAATAACGAGGGGGTATTGCTCACAATTTAAAGGCTTAATTCACTCCACTTAAAGGATCAGTTTTTAGATATTCAAAATGTTTTCTTTCTTCCTTCTCCACAGTGAGATGAGAGGATCTATATATATTTCTGAGCGTCCAGTACAGAGATACAGTTTCTGTTTGTAGCCTAGCTTAGCACAAAGACTGGAAGCAGGGGGAAACTGCTAGCCTAGCTCTGTCAAAAGAGACCAAATACATCTTAAAGTAAATCCGAGTTTCCCATGCAGCAACATATTTATGGTACAGAAATATATCACTCTGCAGATACATTTGTTGACCAATTCAAACTCATTGTTGTTGCCATGTTTGAGATCTCTACTGTCAAATAAACCCTGCTCATTTCAAGGTGGATAGAACTGGCGTCTAGCTTGCAAATCTGAAATCTTTGGATTTGTTTTAAAGAGTATCTCTCTTTTCCTTGACCTTAAGTCAAACTATCCATGCTCCTCTCATTTCTTTTATTAGTGTCATAGTGGCTGGTACAGTCGAGTAGAAATGATCAAAAATACACTTTGTAATCTTCTGCAGGATCAGAGTAATATAATGATTCGATCCACAGAGCAAAGATGTTAATTCCGAAGGAGATAGCTGGCAACCACACCAGCTGTGCAAAGGAATTTCTGCAAGGAGTTGCAAACTAAGTCTATCTATAATTGGACAAATCCACCACAGGAACACAGCAGTGGTTCTAGATGGAGACAGTTGTGTAAAGAATTTAAATGGAGGTTCATTTTGGGCATAAATTCCCAGATTCCTGCAAATCTACTCCTAATTGGAAAGTAATCCCATGCATGAAAAGAAAGTAGGAACATAAGAATTGCAAAATATATAAAGGTGAGAAATGGGCCTAAATTTCCCCCTGCCTAAATTCTTTAAGCTAACACATCTTTGACTTTCCTGTACTGAAATAAAAAAGATAAAATCTCTATAAATCTTCTAAAACGAGATGGAGAACACGCGTATTTCACAAAATGTCCAACTGTTCCTTTAACTACACTATGCAACTTTTAATGTGAAGCTCCTCTTGATGTTGAATAACTGAAAGGAAGTACCTTTACACAGAGTAAGCGATGGTTTGAACATTAAATACAGATAAACGAGAGAAAACAGCAACTGTAAGCTAAGATCTTCCCTAGGTTTTTCCCTTCCCTGTTGTTGTTCTTTGATATAAAACATTTTAAACCAGTCGTGTTGGCCGACATGATTGCGCTGTGTGCGGTTAATGTCCGTCACTGTATAGGTGTTTAAATATTAGCTAAACTATACCCTGTTCCTGGCATGTGAAGCTGCCAAAAAGCACCAGCGTAGCTTCAAAACTAAAATAAAAACCTTCATAGAATAGCATAGCAAACAGCTCTTTTTTCCCAACAACACAAATACCCCCGCTGACGTGATGCCATTAAGAGAAGGCTGTCCTTTTAAAGAGATGCTGATGTCCTCTGCTGTGTGTCTGTTGGGTGGGGGGGACGAGCGGACTCAGTTGAAGGACTCCTTGTTGATCCA
This sequence comes from Eleginops maclovinus, assembly GCF_036324505.1. Classification (NCBI taxonomy): domain Eukaryota; kingdom Metazoa; phylum Chordata; class Actinopteri; order Perciformes; family Eleginopidae; genus Eleginops; species Eleginops maclovinus. Next base: position 2,558,309 of record NC_086353.1, read on the forward strand.
CATGAGGGTCCGCGTCTCGTTGGGCTTGCACTCGTAATCGATGCTGGTGAATTTGTTGCCGAACTGGCAGTGCTCCCTCTTGTAGTAGTTGTATAATTTCACCTGCCAGACCGTCTCGAACGTCCCGGCTTTGTTAAACTGGACAGGGAGGGAGAACATGGTCAGAATTCAGGGGACGTAATCAAATCTTTTAGAGATATCAAGTAGAAATAATAATATGTAAACAAAACCCTCTGTTGGCAGTCTAAGGCATGCATTCAAAAATCTATAGTGTTGGCATCAAAATGTACTTCAGTACAAACAGTAAAAGTACCCATTAAGCGATTTAGTTTGTAAATACAAAATATAAATCAAGCATTACACTCTGATATACTCGGACATACTGTAGGTTAGGCTACAGTATGCTAATGCTACTTTTAGAATAGAATCGGAGGATGAAACCCTCTTTATTGTCACATACATGCAAACAGCAGAGCACACACAGTGAAATTGGTCCTCTGCATTTAACCCATCCTAGTACTAGGAGCAGTGGGCAGCTATCGTGCAGCGCCCGGGGAGCAATGGGGAGGGGGGATTGGAAGTGTCCGGTGCCTTGCTCAAGGGCACCACAGCAAGGCCTAGGAGGTGAACTGGGACCTTTCCAAGTAGCAGTCCACTTTCCATATTTCAAGTCTGTTCGGGGACTTGAACCGGCGACCCTACGATTCCCAGTCCAAGCCCCTACTGACTTTTACTTGATTTTGAATATACTTATAGGCCTGAGTATTTGTATACAGTATGTTTGAAATGTTCACTTACAATATGTGTAATCAACAATCAAAACAAGACTCAAAATAGCAATAACCCTGCAACTACATTAAGTAAACTGATTAAAGGGCTACTGCATTGCAAATAAGACTGTGCTAAGAAGGGTATTTCTGTGTTTTTCTATTAGCTAAGATACTTAGTACTTCTTCCACATCTGGAAACAGCCTTCTGATATCTGGTAACTGTCGCTGTGACAGTTTTCTTACCTCCATACCGACTTGCACGGGTTGCCGGTCTCCACTCTTGGTGTGCGGGACGCCCTCGGTGTCGTACTTTCCTTGATAAACCACCGACTCCTCGTCCCTGGACTGCTCCTCCAGAGGGAAGACGATGCCTCCGATGTTCATGTTGCTGTGAAGAAGAGGAGTTTGATATGATATTACAAGCTTTTAGGGATAAGACACCCGCACATCTTGCAGGCTGATTCTTCTTCTTGATGTGTTGTTACAAGATGGTACAAGATCGTTACAGAGAGGTTAAACACAAGACGCCTAATGTATGAATTTAGTTTTAACTGTGTCATAAAAGAAACAACAGACAAGTCTGACTCCAAAATGAGAGTTGGATTCAAAGCTTATTTGAAGATAAAATTGTGTTGTCTGTCTCTAGAAATGTTTTTTTTTAAAAAGGAAAACGTCTTTTTAAACTCTCCAGGTTTTCCTCAGCGAATTTTCTAACTGTAAGTTAAAAACAATATCTAAATGTACTTAAAGTAGCGACAGTAAAAGTAGTCATTGTCTGATTGGTCCATTTCAGAATAATATCTCTGATATGTTTTATAATGATTGATCATTAAAGTGTTCTCAGAGCTGGTAAAGGTGCAGCTAGTTTGAATGGCTTTGTACACTGCAGGGTAGCTGCTGGATTTACTCCAGGTGAACTAAAGTCTGATTTAAGAGCTGATTATATTTACCATGATTCATCCAAATCTGCCTAGCAACTAAAGGGATTAAATACATGTAGTGGAGTAAAAGTACAAAGTAGCAGTTCTTGAGTACATCTACTTAGTTACTTTACATCACTGGGTAGAATACATGTCAGCTCACTCGATTAATAAATTAGCAATACGTTATCAGTATGGGGAGCAGAATAGTCCCTTAGCTCCTATGATATTCCTGTTTTAAATTTACAGTATCTTTGTTATTTTACACATTACTGAGTCACCTTCACCTAGATCCCTCCCACTGTTTGATCATGTGGACCCCGCCCTGCTGCACACACCGACTCCTCTCTATCTAATCCACCAACACACAGCTGACATGAGCTGTTTGTGTTTGCACATCCGCAGTGAGACGAAGCTCCCTGTCACCAGCAGCGATACAGAAGAAAAAAGCATCACACATGATCCGAACACCACACCAACACAACACCATGGTTAATTCAGGAGGATATCTGATGCTGCAGGCCTGCAGGAGGAAGGCCGCGAAGACACTAACATGCACGGATATTTCTGCTTTAGTTTGCCTTTCTAAGCCTTATTTAATCGCAATGACGGTAGAGCATTGTGTAATGGACGTTTTACCATTTGAATTCTTATTTTATTGTCTACTTTGTTGCCTCCTGCTGCAGATAACCCGCGATATCTGACCCTAAAATGATGAAAATCAGAATAAAAGTGATAACAATCGTATTTCCTCTTACATAGCCTCGACGTTTCCAGGCTTTAGCACCACCTCAATCTTGTATTTGGATCCTGTCAGGAGTTTGATGGTCCGGCTCTGACCGAACCGGGTCCCGTCCACCTTGAAGAACACGGGTCCGTCATTGGGCTGGATCCGCAGGGAGATGGAGATGTCGATGATCGGGGGAACGCCGTCCATTATCCCGGGTTCAGCGTGTGCCTAACGGGGTCAGTTCTCGGTGTTGGGGGAGAAGAGGCGGATGATGCGGTGATGCTGAGGAGGACCACAGTCAATCCGGGCACTAAAGGCTTCCGGTTGTGTCTTTCAAAATAAAAGTCTGAAGGCCAGAGCCATAGGAGGATGCAGCTGACCGATCATTTCCTTCATTGTTGTGAAAGTTAGCCATTTTAATTACCAAATGTTGATTTTAAATTGTTCTTTGTCTTGCTAAAGATCCACAAATCATAAATACTATGTTTATATTACACATAGCATTCCGTATACTCTCTATAGATATAGCCTATGTCTTTTTGTTTTGATTTCTATCTGTCTTACCTATCAGATTTCAATTTCAAAGGTTTAATGTAAAAAACAACTGAAGTGCAGATGTGTAATGAAAAACACATGGTCACAGTTTCTTTAAATATATGCAAGACATAAACAGATATATTAAAACACTTTAAAATAGTTTAATCTCAGGAGTTTAGCAGCCTTGTGGCCTGTGGGATAAAACTTTGGCAATCTTGTTTTTAAAAAAGTCAAAACAAATCATTGATTATGACAAATTGACTAATGGATTAATGGATTTGTGTTTTATTTAAATATATCTGCCCTTATAAAAGCCCTTCTCTTGAAAAATCAAGTGCATTAGTTTAAAGAGATCAATGTACACAACATATTATTATATCATGTATTATATAAATACATTTATAAATAAAAGATGCCAATTATTATCCACATCCCTCTATTTCTTTCTCATTTTATTCAAGTTCTCTTTTCCTTTTACTCGTCCTTCCTTTTTAAGTTTTGTCCAAAATTATGAAAAATCTCAATACAAAAATATTTTAATAGACATCAAAATTAAACTTTATATTAGCCAACTGCAAGAATTTCATTTATTGCATCTCAGTCAATTTGACATCACAGGATTGAAACTTAATTGTAACAGATAATTTACCCACTGATGTCAATGTTTCATTTTCTCCATGATCCTTTTTTTCTTAAAAAAAGTACAACAAAAATAAAATTATTTACAACTTTTTGTGTGTATTTGCATAAACACAAAACCACGAAATATATTAGCGTTAAAAGGGTGCTTTAAAAAAAAAATTAAATGTTTCGGCTTCTGTCAGTCATCTGTCCAGCTCGGCCTGTAGGATTTCTCCCCAGGTTTCAGCGTCCAGTGGCGTCATCTTCCTGCCTCGCAGCTCCTCCGCTGAGCGCACATGGCTGTACCGTCCCCTCAGCCAGTCTCTCTTATAGCAGCTACGGTTGTAGTTCTTCACCAGAGTGACCTGCAGAGAGAAGCGAGACAGAGTCAGAGGACAGTGGATCAAAGAAGCTTCAACTTCCACTTAGACAACAATTAGAATATTGTGAGATTCCTTTCTTTATATTAGATTTAATTAAAAATGATGAGAGTGTGTGCATCAATTAAGGCATACGGCCAGTGTGTACTTTACCTTTTACAGACTTTTTTTCTTCAGGTTGCTGCCCAAAACATGACCATGTTACATCACCTGTAACTGTTTTTGTCTCCCTGTGATGTTTATTCCCTGAAGCTACCTCTAATTTGGTAATTTCTTTGCATCAAACATCAAATCAAAGGGCTTGTGTTTCTGTAATGACCGGACATTTGCAGCTGTGTTCATATTTGCCAATAGTTTTTCTGATCATACTACACGTGTTCTGTTTTCTTCTGCTGATTTCCGACTGGAGGACTCAAAGACCCACCTTCCAGGACAGTCCGTCCCTCCTGTCGCTGTCGACCTCCCTCTGGCAGACGGCTCTGACCAGCAGACACTGCCTCCTCCACACCTGCTCGCTCTCCTCGATGATGTCGCGCCACAGCCTGCAGGTCAGCGCGGCGCTGCACAGACTCTCAGTGTCCAGCTCGCCAAAGATCTTCACGCTCATTTCCGTCGGCAGCGTCTCAGCAAAGTTTTCAGGAGGGACGTTGCAGGTGGATATCAGGGAGGGTCTTCTTTTAGAGCAGAGAAACACAGGCGAGGTCGTGGCGGTGTCATGCTGCATGATAGCTCTGAGTGCAACAGTCTGAAACAGCCTGGAAAACAGAGGGATTAAGATGTCTGACGTCACTGATTACAGCTTCATTACAATATGAACGCTTCAGGATTATTTTTTAATCCAAAAGGTACTTATAATGAAAGACAGAAAAAGAATTCAAAGTGCATTCTGTCCTTTCACTCAAATAAGCACATAGATTGTCCAAAGCTTGATCTTTCCCAAGTAAAAAAAGATAATGACCATCACTGTTTGAAAGTAAAACATTCACATATACTGCGAACAGGCAAAAAAATAAAGTACTGGAACAAGAATAGAACTTCAGCCAAAGTACTAAAGTATGATTAGGAAAATTCACTCAGTAAAACTACTCATTGCTCCGAAAATATTTAAATATTTTTAAATATTTTAAAGCAAAAGCAGAAAGTATTCAAATTTAGGAAACTGGGAATAAGAATTTTTTTTAACAAAAATCTTTTTAGCAAAACTTTCTGCCAATTAATTTTCTGTTAACCCACTCATGGTTTAAGGTAATTAAATGTAATGTTGGATGGTTTATCCATACAAAAATAATCATATTCTAAAAGTTGTTCCTATGTATTGTGTGTCAAAATCTGAATTTATAAGAGGATAGATAGATAGATAGAATCGGAGGATGAAGCCCTCTTTATTAGTCACATACATGCACACAGCAGAGCACACACAGTGAAATTGGTCCTCTGCATTTAACCCATCCTAGTACTAGGAGCAGTGGGCAGCTATTGTGCAGCGCCCGGGGAGCAATGGGGAGGGGGGATTGGAGGTGTCCGGTGCCTTGCTCAAGGGCACCACAGCAGGGCCTAGGAGGTGAACTGGGACCTCTCCAAGTAGCAGTCCACTTTCCATATTTCATGTCTGTTCGGGGACTTGAACCGGCGACCCTACAATTCCCAGTCCAAGCCCCTACTGACTGAGCCACTGCTGGACAAATACATAAGAAAAGTATAAAAGCTGGAAAATGTGCCTTTAAAATGTGTAGGTACAGTACACAGTAAATGTACTTGGTTACTTTCCACCGCTGAGAATAAACACGCAGTTATGTATTCATTTACTTTTACAGTCCTGACACACAGCAGGTGACTGCTGCTTTGGGATGGCAATATTCACAAAAATCTCTGCCCTTAAAAACAACTCAGATTTAACCATTTCTAAGCGATTAAACAGCACAAAACAACAGCACTCAGCTAAAATTACGACTTTGTGTTTATCTGTTGGGTTTGTGGATGACAAAAACTGCATCAAAGTGTGAATTTCATTGTAATCAAATCAGATTTTACTCCTGTACCTCCGAGTCACGTTGACGCTCCGGCTAAAGGTTAGCTAGCCTAGCTAATAGCGACTGAAAAAACTCTCGCAGTTTTCAGGCTATATCTTTGGTGTTTAGTACAAGAAATGCAGAAAGTAAATATCAAACGGCCTTGGTTACTACAACACGATGAGGTTTTGTTTTATCTTTTGTTCTCTTACCGGCAGTGTGGTCGCTCGGTGTCTCGGTGACAGCTGACTGTTTAAAGGTCTTGACGGTTGTTTACACACAGAACGTCAGTGTTGAGTTTTGATGAACTGCGCATGCGTAGAAAGGGTCATACATTCACCACTCCTTCCTGAATGTATACTATTTTACGTGTTCTTGTTTATTGACAAACTATTCATATTTATGAAATAAATCCAAATATGGTTTATGAATAAGTACATATACATCTTCAATTCGGCGTACATCTTTGTATACATTGCGTACGTTTAGTTTATAAAATGTGAGTCTCACGTCTTGAATACACAAGTTCTTGGTTCTTTATTGAAATAATGCAATACAATATGATTCGTTTAACACGTTGGGAATAAATGTACGACACAAAAACATGGCTGGAAAAAGTCCTATTTCTTCTATTCTTTCCTGATATATAGCTATTAATATCCAGTACACGATGATCAAGTGGAACTGCGATCAAGCCAGCCTCCACTTCGGAAAACACGGTCAAGCCGTTGTACTGCGATGCGCGTATACTTCATGCATTACGAAAGGGGCATGTAAAAACTGCCTTCAAAATAAAAGAAGCTTACTCTTACTTGTCAGTAACAAATATATGTTAAACATACATAACATATGAATGAAACTCAATAATAATGTACTACCACATTATAACTGAGTAAATACTTTCTAAAATTTAAAACTCAAGGATACATTCATGAAGACATATCTGATCATAAAATTGAACTTTTCATTTCCACTGGGTGAATAATTTCCACTGGCGTTGACATCACAGAAAGTGACTCCAAAAATAACATGCCATTCTGATGTACAGTTTCAAAATAAAATACCGTTGAATTCTCTTATATGAGCCATCCTCAATCTGTTTTTAGATAAGAATAAATTAAAAACTGTCCATAATCAAAGACTCATTTCACTCCATGGTGGTAGCAGGCAGTGCCGCTGCTAGCCATTTTGGTGCCCTAAGCATAATTCCTTCATGATGCCCCCCCCCCCCCCCCCAATAAAAAAACATTATGAGTTGTGATGAGTGAGTGGGGAGGGGAGGGGGGGAGGGGAGAGGGGGGCACCATCGGTACCTTTGAGTAGTATGCCTAAAAAGTGCCTCATATTTCTATAGTCTACTGAAATAATTTCGGCCTTATAATTATTATGACGATTTTTCATTAGGCTATTTTTGGTGGTGCCCCCTCGACACTTGGTGCCCTACGCACAGCGCGTAATGCGCGTTATGGGAGCGGCGGCACTGGTAGCAGGCCACATCAGAAAGTCACTCATTTAATTTCCCTTCACTCAGTTTTAATGTGGTAGTAAATTATAATTGATCTCATTATTTAGTACATATTTCTTAATTTAAGCTCCAGTATATATTCATATTTTAGGTATGTTTTTAGGTATGTTTAAGGTATATTTGTTATTGACAAGTAAGAGTAAACGCTTTTATTTTGAAGGCAGTGTTTAAAGGTCTCTACCGTAATGCATATAATACACGCGCACCTCAGTACGAAGTGGGGCTGGCTTGACCGTGTTTTCCGAAGTGGAATAAGTGGAAATATTGATGATTACAAAAATGCACTCTGCGTTACATGTATGCCGAATTAAAGAGTTGTATTTATTTATTCATAAAACGTCTTTTGTTTTCTTTGAAAATGACAAAAAAATTCACGAATGAATGATAACATTGTAAATGGGACAAAATCGTTATGGAATTTGGTGTAAACCAAATCCAAAAGACAGAGGCCTGCTGCGCAGACTCCTCAGAAACCCGGAAGTTTTGAATCCTGCAGCTGACAGCGAGCGTTGTAAATGCTTTCTGTGTTGTCGGTTTGTTTGTGTTTTTTTATCCTGAGAGAGACATAACTATCCTGTTTCTCTTCACAACAGGTAGGCAGAGGTAAACGTGTATTACTGCATGGCTTGTTGAGACCTCAGCTGACTACAGACCATGCAACTGAATGAAAGAAGATTTAGAAGCTGTTTAATTGCACTATTAAGCCTGTTTGTAGCGTTTCAAAACCCCCTGAACTAAATGGTTATTTATTGTTTTGTTATGTTATGTTATATCTACCAGTGCCTCCTGTGAACCGGGGTGAAGCTCCCTCCAGTACCCGGCCAGCCGTGCAGATGTCGGGCTTCGACCTCCTCCCGGTGGACGGTGGTGGCGGGGAACCAATCCACCTTCCGCCAGGAGAAACGGTGCTGGGCAGGGGGCCCTTACTGGGAGTGAGTCCTTTTAATTCATCTATTTTTATTACATTACATGTTACTTATCAGACGCTATATACACTCAATACTAATCTTGCAACCAGTGACAATTGCTTTTACTATCTCCTTTATACTCTTCGTTTGATATTAGTGTTACTCCGATTCTATTTAAAACATTGCTGTAAATGTGTTGGAGTGGGAAGTACTCAAATAAAAATGTAGGTTGTTTGTTCTTTAATATAGTTTCCATTTCAGAGGGCAAATATGAATGCTTCTCCACTCTATTTCTATGACAGCTATGGTTACTTTACAATTCAAGATTCCTGTAAACATACAAAAGTTTAATAACAAATTATAGCAAAGCTGAAACTATAAATCAATTAATCTATTAATCAATGATTGACAACAAATCAGTCAGCTTTGGTTTTGATGTTTAAAGACCTTTTTCATGTTATAGTTTGTGTTCATTCATTAAATCATTTTGTAAAACAAATCTAATGGTGGTTTGTATTTAGTATACAGCAGGCATGTTCTACTTCTTTTACACTCAGCAGTAGCATTTGTAATTTCTGTATTCATGCTATCTGCTGAGAATTAAAATAAACATCTAAACATGCTCCTAAAGGGTCAAACTAGGGAACGTGTTATTTATAGCTGAGCTGCAGGTCTTCCTCTGAGCCACTGGAGCCATTTACTGCATGAATGTTGAAGATGAAGAGCATTTATAGTCTTTCATAAAATCTTAAAGTAGCTCTAGGTGGTAAAAACACAATTACCAAACATGATATGACCCGTCCTCTGGGTACCATGAGATAAACTGCACTCCGGTGTAATTACTGAAATGACAATAGTGATCTCTATCAGTTCGTTTAAACATATCTAACTCTTTTTGCACTGACGCTCTTCTCCTGTCTACTTAATTTTTTGTCGTCTCAGGTCAGTGATAAGAGAGTTTCCAGACTTCACGGGCGGCTGGAGAACCTAAACGGAGAGCTGCGCATCAAACCGGTACGTCTTCGCACTAAAAACAAATAATAACAACAATAAAACACACCACTGCTTCTGCATGTTTCCCTCATTCCACTTAATGGTGCCCTTTATTTAACATCATGGCTGCCTCTTAGCTACTTTTCTTACTTATAGTGTGCAATTAAGTTCATGCAAACTAAAGTCATCTCTTAGAGCTGTTCATGTGACCTTAGTGTCTCAGGAATCACTGACGTGTGTCATCTGAATGCTTTATAATGTATTATATTGTGTTAAATCAGTTACTTTAATGCCTGCCTAACACACACATGTGAAACACTACACTAAATGTTGAGAATAATTTGTAATCTGTACTACCTAAGGCTGATTGCTGCAAGACAAAGTGTTGCTGCGAGGGCTGCTACTATTAATTTCTTTCCTTATCCATTAGTCTGTTGATTCTTTTCCTGATTAATACAATTAATATGGTAAAAAAAAAGTCAGAAAACACCAGAAAACTCCCATAGCCGTTTATCAAAGACCAGGATGAAGTCTTAAGATAAGAGAAAGATCATTAAGAAATGATCTAAAAGACAGAAAAGCAGGAAATCTCATTATTTGAGAGGCACAGAACCGTTCTGCAGTTTTGAATGAACATTATTTTTATCTATCCATTTGTCAACAAATATTAGGGCTCCAGTTTAGCACACTAGTTTCTGGTGGTGTTGTGTTAGGTTGCATTATTATTATTACTCAATGGTGTTTCTAGGATTTATTTCCCATATTTATTTATAAAGGAATGAACAGGTTTTGATCTAGGAGAAAAACCACATTTTGCAAGTAGACTCTACAGGCTAATTTAAGGAAATGTACACACAATTTCTGCATTACAGAATTTGCTTTTTATTCACAAACACTTGCTGTCGGTGTTTCCTGTAATGGAAGGTTGATTACTGTCTCTGCCATAAAGAGAAACCTCGTGTTTGAGCAGTAATGGCTGTCATTGATTGCTAAAAAGGTTGCCACTTAGTTGCTGTAAATGCATCCCTTTTGTGTGTTTTTCCATTATATACATTCAACACTCAGATGTTCACCGGGACGAAGTATTGATTCCGTCAGATCAGGGTCTGTTTAGAAACATTTGACAGCGTTACAGACACAAATCCCACTAACACCTTCTAATGATCATTTCCTGAATTGACTTTAAGAGGCTGTTAAGGCCTCAGCACATCTCAATTTGTGAGATGAATTTGTCACACTCAACTCACTACACTTCAGACGTGTGTTTATTGTGAGGGGAAATCAATTGGATCAATAAATGAGATCTTTTGATCAGACACAGATATTCTGCACAGAGCATATACATTTTCTTATACAGATGAAGTTCAGTTTCCATGCTTTAATGTTCAGAAAGCTCTTTATCTTTCTCATACTGCCTGTGCTGCTGCACCTCTTTTCACCCTCTGTCTGAAACCAGAGCCCAGTCTGCTCTAATTGGTTAGCTGGCGGGCTCTTTTGTGATTGGTTAACCGCTTAGAGATGTCCCGCCCCTTAACCAATCACGTACAATGTGTCGGAGCGCTAGCCAATAGAAGTGCGCGTGTGACGTAGTGATGTCACTATGATACTGAGTCCAAAGGAGGCATATAAGGCGAGGGATGGGGCTATGGGAGAGAACGTTTGGGATTTTAGCCTTTGAAGACCATTGACATGCACACAAACCTACATAATACACTACAGGAAAGGGAAAACCCCAAAAAGTATCATTTAAACGTCTCTTCACCTTAAAAAGTTTTAGTTTATAGTAAAAAATGAGAACCTGCTGGAGTTCTTGCTTCACCCTCTTATTGTTTTGATCCTCAGACCCACCTGAACCCGTGCTTTGTTCAGTCTTCGCTGACGGACGACCCCCGCCCTCTGCAGAGAGACGTCTGGTTCCCTCTTCAGGATGGAGATTTATTCTCGCTGATGCCGGGTCAGTTTATCTACAGGGTGGAGACCGTGGGCAGAGGACAGCGCACTCCCAGGTACTTACACGCCTGAATCACGCTCCTCTCCATGTTAACACTGTGTCTCAACATCAAGAGATGAATTTAATTGGCTGAAGTTTGCCCGTCTTCCTTGGTAATTAAACGGAGACGGAGGAGGCTGCTCTTCACTGTTTGATTAAAGTCTTATCTTTTATCTTTGCACAGCAGACAGCGCGGGGTTAAATGGGGTTCAGTTCAAGTGTTTTCGTGTTGACTCGAATTAAAACCCAGCATTAAGGAGAAGATTGCTTCGTGTGGTCTTTGAGCTTCTGTAATGTTTTATCTATGAGGTACCTTCCCTCATGTTGTCTTGAAGATCTCTGTTTGAAGTTGAGATCAAACACACAGGAAGAAGACACTCCAGCTCAGCTCAGACCAGCCTCATGTTAAATTCATCAGAAGTGCAGCTTGTTTCAGAGCCGCAGCATCAAGGCTTTCCTTTCACATAATCCTTTTTCTCAAGAAATTCTCTCTTGGATTTTGAAAAGTTTTTAAAAGTGGACTTTTAGCTTAATTGTTCAGGCTGAATGTCATTCGATTTGCTTATTTGACAGCAGAAATGACCTACTCAGATTGATTTCCAAAATATACTGTGCACATATTTAAAGAACATGACAAAACAAGATCACCCCTCTCTCCAGGACACATTAACACACACTTATACTGTACACACACACACACACACACACACACACACACACACACACACACACACACACACACACACACAATACACAACCGCACAGGTAAATGTACAGAGGTTATATAAGGTGACTTTGTCTGAAACCCAGAGCCCAGTCTGTTCTGATTGGTTAGCTGGCCGGCTCTGTTGTGATTGGTTAACCTCTTAGAGATGTCCCGGCCCTTAGCCTATCACGTACAATGTCTTGGAGCGCTAGCCAAGAGAAGCGCCAGTGTTGCATGGTGACGTCACTGTGTTCAAGAAGTAAAAAAAGGTACAATGTACACATGCGATTTCTGTGTTTGCAAACCATTGACATGCACACAAACCTATATTACACACTACAGGAAAGGCAAAACACAAAAAGGCACAATAGGGCCACGTTAAACTAGCTTCCTTAGTCTCATAGTTGATAACTCCAGAGAAAATGAGGACAAATGTTTAATTTAAAGTATTTGTTCCTCCCGTAGAAACAGTCAGATGTTTGAAGCAGAAGAAAAAGAAGAAGAGGAGCTTCTTGTTTCTCCTGAGCCAGACGTGGAACCACCTCCTGCTGTTGGACAGACTCCACCTCAGGACGAGTCGACACCAGCAGATCCATCAGAACAGCAGGAAGCCGCCAGCAGAGGTTCAGCCAAGGTTTGTCCAAATCCAGTGATGTCGGTAACGCGTTACTCTAATCTGATCTCTTTTTTCAGTAACGAGTAATCGAAGCGTTACTATTTCCAAACCACTAATCAGATTAAACTATTTTAGTCATTTTCCTTTAGTAAAGAGATACTGTATGTTTGCTTTCTTCTTGATTCTCGGAGAGTTAACGTCTATGCGTCAATTAAGTCACATTTTCAGCATGAGGACAACTCACGTGTAATATCACGCAGCGACCCAAACGTGAACAACAATGGAGAGAGGAGAGAGATGCGTGTTTTGTAGCTGGAAATACAGTCACTATTTTGAGGGTTTTGAGTCAGCTAAAGACGACAATATTAAGGTTCAAAAACACTACGGCAAATTTGAAGAAACATTTGGAGTCGCAGCACGACACAGTCAAACTTACAGAGCAGGTCCCACCAGGTGGTGCGAAGCAGAGCGCTGCGACTAATGCAGGAGGTCCCCCACCACCCAAACAACAAAAACTGGACTTCGGTGCAAAACCAGTAAGAGGGGGAGAGTTGAAGAAGTTGGTCGGGCAGTGTGTTGGACTCATTTTTATGTAACTAATAAAGTAACTTGTAATTTAACTAAGTTACTTTTTAAAGGAGTAATCAGTAATCAGATTACTTTTTTCAAGGTAACTGTGGCAACACTGTCCAAATCGAATCAAAGTCTTCATCAGCAGAGAAGCAGCAGAGCAGGAGGGTACGTCACGTTAAGCTCAGAGGTGTCAATGTTTTCATCTTTTGTTTTTGCCGTTTTTGATTCTCCGAGTTGTTTGGTGATTATTTTAAGTGTTTCTACTCACCAATTTTGGCCACTATTTGGCACTTAGGTGAGACTACTTTTAAGTTCAGACCTGAATTAGACAATGAATGACAAACAAATCTGTTATCTTTCCTCTCTATACTTATTAATAAAGTTCAGTGTAGAAAACATTTAGCTTTTCAGCGGTGCAAATTGCCATTTTTTTTACCAATTTAATAATGGTCACAGGTTGTATCACGTGTCAATGACCAAACCCCTGTACTTAAATCAACCAAAGATCATTTGTGGGGTAAGAGGCACCACTCTCAAGTGTTTCTGTAGTGAAACGTCTTCACATCATTTACAGGAATCATATTCTGTTAGACACACTTTCATAAAATTCAGGAGTATTTAATATTTTCCACCAGCTTTATAGGGTTCAGCCTCCTGGTAGCTACGATGATAAACCCACAGTCCACTGATGTAAGGTGCCATCTGTTTTTCCTCTGTAGGAGAATCTGCACAACCAAAAGAGGAAGAAGAGGACGAACAAAATCTTTCAGTGAACAGGAGGAGAATTTTACCCGCCTGGATGATGGCGGCTGCTTCACACAGCGCCTCCTCCTCCCACTCCTACTCCACTCCCAAAGGTAACCAGTTCACGTTTTAAGGGGTTATTGTTTCATGTGTCTGTCCACATTTTAAATACTTCAACCTGAACCAGCCAGATCTGTGAGTGTATCCTTAGTTCACCAAAATGTACTTTTTTAAATGTACGATTCAGATAAAAAGGTCTTCATTTTTAAGGGTATAAGATATATGTCTTGTTCAGTCTTTTCCATTTTGGAGAGTACTATTGATATTTGATTGAAGTTTAAAACTCAGATAACTACAAAGCTTAATGATTTGTTATATCATCCCCTGGTTTTATTTATTACTTGTATTTAAAAAGCTGAAAATGTCAAATCAAATGAAATGATATCAAGGAGCTCCATTATTAACCAGAGCATCAGACTGTACTTCAAAAAACAGGCAGACATTGTAGCTGTTACTTTCTTGTGATTAATTATCAGAACATCTCTCAAAAAAACATTAGCTTTTGACCTGGAGATGACTACAGACGAAAAAGATTGTCAACACAGGGTTTAAAAGACTATCAGACTTTAATTTAAAGGCCTTCAAAAAAATGTTTCCACAATGGGACTGTTTTTACAGCACTTTGGTACTTTTCATCTCTAATCCCCTGAGTGTCTGATGGAATGAGGGTCTGGAGATGTTGTCCAGGTGCTGCGACGCCACCTGAACAAAGCAGACCATCATTGACCTTAAACAGCAGCTCAACCTGTCTGAGGCTGTCACTCCTTTAATCAGGTTGACTGCTGTGATATTTCATGAGCTGAAGTCAACAAGAGACTCAATACAAAGGCAGCATAGCGGCTAACCTTTCTCTGAATATTACAATGATCTTTGATAATTAAAGGAGTTAAAAGAGGACAGTGGAGATCCTCCTCCCCTGAGTGTCTGCTCCCGTAATATTTACTCTGAAAGAAAGCAGACTTCTTCTCCGCCCCCATTACGGCGTCCGTCCGATCCGTGCTGCACTTAAAGAGCTGGGTTCCTGGGAAAAGTGCAAAGATGGAAAAGTTCCAGTTTCCTAAAGAGCAACTCGTGATGCTCTCAGTTTAGAAACCTCAGTCTGCTTTCATTCACCGAGACTTTTCCACTAATGTCCTCAGATCTGGAGTTTGACTTCACTGACAAATGTTGGCTGTGGTGGAACTTAATGAAGTGCCTTTACTCAAGTACTTTGACTCAGTACAAGCTAGTGTACTTTACTTTGAGCTACTACTTATTTACTTAAGTACTTACTGACTTAGTTATTTAGTTAGTTGCTAACTTACTTACTAACTTACTTACTTACTTACTTAAGTACTTACTGACTTACTAGCTTAGTTAGTTGCTAACTTACTTACTAACTTACCTACTTACTTAAGTACTTACTGACTTAGTTACTTAGTTGCTTACTTACTTACTTATTTACTTACTGACTTAGTTATTTAGTTAGTTGCTAACTTACTTACTAACTTACTTACTTAAGTACTTACCGACTTACTTAGTTAGTTGCTAACTTACTAACTTACTTAAGTACTTACTGACTTAGTTACTTACTAACTTACTTAATGACTTAGTTACTTAGTTAGTTGCTAACTTACTTAAGTACTTACTGACTTAGTTACTTACTTACTAACTTACTTAAGTACTTACTGACTGACTTACTTAGTTAGTTAGTTACCCACTTACTTTACGTTCTTATTTACCTACTTAGTTAGTTAGTTTGTTATTTACTTACCTACTAACTTACTTAAGTACTTACTGACCTACTTATTTACCGATTTACCTACTAAATGACTCACTTACTTAGCTCCCTATGTCTTCACAAAATGAGTGTTGAGTGTTAAAAGTGTTAACAGTTCACCAAGAGGACTTTTATCCTGTTCAATACTGTTTAAAATATCAAGTATTTCACAAAATACAAAGATTAGACGAGTCTTAGGTAAAAGTAAAGTAAAAACACATTTCTGGTTCTTGTACTCCCATCTACTTTGTTCCTATTTTTAACATTGTTTGCCACTCACAAGTGAATCAAAAACAAATGTAGTATTTTCTCTCCCCGTTTATGTTCAATCAGGGGTAAAGAGAAGTAAAGGACCTTCATCCAGCACTAAAGCAGCCAAACAGTCCACTCCCACGAAGACCTCCTCACCTGAAGAGGAGCTCAGCGAGGAGGAAATGCCCAAGAAGAGGAGAAGGAAGATGAGCGATGAAGAACAGGAAGCCACTCCGTCTAAAACAGTTGAGTTATTGGCGAGTAGATGTGGTTGTTGTTGATGTCTTTGTACTGCCCTCTGTGTGTGTTTTATCCCAAGACTGTATTCAAGGCTTACTCTCAGTCTTGAAATGTAAAGGATCTACTTTGTATTTGTGCATGCTTTACCCCTCACTGGGGACGCTACATTTATTCCTTTGTCTGTTTCACTCTTCAGGATGTTCCTTCAGAGCAGCCCTCAGGTCATCTTCAGAGCGAATCCAACAGGTCTGAGATCAGCAAGGAGTCGGACTGCTTTCCTATGGAGGAGGATGAGGAGGAAAGAGAGGCAGGAACATCTGCAGCCGACACCGAAACACAGACAAAGGAAATCAGTCAAGCCGAGAACGAGGAGAAGAAGAAGAAAAATGGACGACAGCAGACAAAACGAGCAGAGGCCAGACTCAGGACGCCGTGTCCGTACGGGAAGGACTGCTACAGGTAACTGAGCATAAACACAACAGCTGACCTTCTTTAAGACCCAAGAAGAGAGATTTCTTTTGATGTTCCAGCAAGGAAGAGATTAAGTGCACTTCAGGGGATAAACATGAAACAAGCAACGTCTGAATTACAGCTTCTCAGAGCAGCCTCCCTCTGCTTTCAGCCTCGAGAGATCCTCCATCTTCAAGATAAGATAAAGAATAATCCAGAAACATTACAGCTGAACGTGAATCCTGTTTTCTAACAAAAAGTAGCCCACTGATTTACCTTTTGAAGCTCCTAAACTAACACAATCCCCTCTAATTGGTGGGAAATAGATTTGTGCACAGAAGGTAAGCAGTAAAAACGTAGTCATTCACATGATGGAAAATCGGTCAAGTGTTGAGTAAACCAAATCCCCCCCAAAAACACAGCTCTCAAGTTTTTTAAATGTCAGTTTCTCACAGCTGCGCTCAGAAAAATCAGGATCCAAATCGCAACACAAAACTATCTTATGGAAAGATAGAAGTAGCAAGATGGAGACAGGTATGATGGGCGTCAGAGAGACAGAAATGTAATGTGAAATAGCAGAAAATATAAAGTCTATGGAGAAATCATACAATAATATATAGAGAATATATAATATCCCAACTCTAGAGCATAATTCTTATTTTTTAGACCTTCTTTCTCACAAAATGAGGGCTCCATATTTAAATGATTGTCCTCTTATTGGAAGGTGTTGTTCAATTCAGCCTCTGTTTTAATGTGCTTGAATGAAGCTTTGAGTGGTTGTAAAGGCATTAAAATCACTATCTAAATGTGTCTTTTTAACACCTAATGTAACACTAACTAAAGGAACATTTTGCCCAAGTTTGTTGTTTAAATGTTCCAAAATGTCCAATGTTTGGTCCTTTTTCATATTAAAATGTAGATACTGTAACGAGGAAGCAGCTTGGAAACCTCCTGTACAAATGTGAACCGTGCAGACTCTCCATTATGTTTCTGAAACCTCTCATCACCTTCCTGTTTGTTTCTGCAGGAAGAACCCGATGCATTTCCAGGAGAGCAGCCACCCGGGTGACACCGACTACGAGGAGGAGGAGGAGGAGGAGGATGAGACGCAGGAGGAAGACTTACCCGAGTGTCCATACGGCACCGACTGCTACAGGTGAGGGAACGGTCAGATGAAAGGCATGATGGGAAACCTGATGAAGCTAACATTAATGGACATACCTTAGACGATGCTCCTTATTAGTAAAAGAGGACAAGCAGGTTTTTAATCATATCACACTCGCATTAACGGTTAAAATATTTGCAATTAAGTACATGTTTCCAATTAGTGCAGCTCTACTCAGGAGGATTTGTTTCACCAGTCAGAGAAACTCACAAACTTCACATGTAGCTGTGACATTTTGCATTAAAGCAGTAATTAAAGAGAAGGAGAAGTAAAGGAGAAGGTGAAGAAGGTGCCTTGCTCAGGGACAGGAGCACTTGGCCTTCCCAGTTAGTTTGACCCTAATTAATTCCAGGGCCTCTGCATCTCAGACGCTGATGTCCTCTTTCATGTCTCACTTTGTTGCACCTCTCAAAGCCATTTCCTGTCCTCCCACTGAAACAAAGGCTGAAAAAATGCCTGAAAAAACATCAGTCCCTGTTTCAAAAATCTTTTTAATGACTGGAAAAGTAATTTATTTTTGTCATAGTAATTCTTTTGTAAATAAACCTTGACTGTTGCCTTTTTGTTCCCTTACAGAAAAAATCCTCTTCACAGGAAAGAATACAAACACACAAAGATACCAGGTAGGATGATTCACCGTCTGTACTCTCCTAAAATTTAATTAGAAAGGAGTCTGCTCTGGACGAACATAATGCGCCTCAATGTGACGAATATTTCCCCATGCAAGCTTCTTTAAAAGTCATTACCTCAGGTACATGTAATAAAGCCTTTAAAAGGGCCTAGTTATTTAACATATTACCTTTTTGTAGTATATTAGGTAACGTGTGTTTGAATAAGATGCATTAGTTTGTTTGTTAGTAAGATCTGGGACAATATATCAATACCATGTCCCAAATAAAGGGGACATATTCAGCTCATTCTCAGGTTCATATCTGTATGTTCTGTCTCTCCTGGGACATGTTTACATGCTTTAATGTTCAGAAAGCTCTTTATGTTTCTCATACTGCCTGTGCTGCAGCTCCTCTTTTCACCTTCTGTCTGAAACCAGAGCCCAGTCTGCTCTGTTGTGATTGGTCAACAGCTTAGAGATGTCCCGCCCCTTAGCCTATCACGTACAATGTGTTGGAGCGCTAGCCAAAAGAAGCGCAAATGTTGTTAGATAATGATGTCACTATGTCACTACACAGGGATATATACCTTTGCAGACCATTAACATGCACAATTAAACCCCTTAATAGGATAAAAGGCTCAGTTTAACATGGCCAAATTAAATTGTGATCCCAATTCCATCCTACTTATAGTCAAAATATGCTTTAAAGTCTGAATATGGCACCGAAAGTGTTCTTTTTATTGCATTGGACACATTCAATCGGTGAAAAATAAACAGTCAAACTATCCCGAATAGGGTCGTCATAGACAGGGCCGGGGTGGGCCATTTTCTCAGTCCGGGAATTTAATTCAAATTCAGGCCACTCTGATATGGAGGAGGAATTTGAGTCCATGAAAAGATAAAACAAACAAAAAACAATTCTCTCTCAATGCTTTTTATTTGTTTTAAACAAAGGTATATAATACTTTGCGTCACTTTAACAATATATAATTCAAATTCAAATAAAATAAAGATAATGATAAAGAAGAAAAGTTATTTCACAATCAAAGTTATTCAAAAATCAAACTGCACATACTGTATTTAAGATTAAAACAGCAAAAGTTTCCTCAGCAAAGTGCTTGTCTTTGCGAATTCGTTAATGACAGTGTCATTGTCAATGGACATCAAAATGTCCTTTTCAACACACATGAGCATAAATGCATCAAGGAGTTCCTGCGACATTGGGCTTCGTAGCCTGGTTTTCACACATTTTAAGGCAGAGAGGCTCCGCTCGCATGCAACCTGGGTGGTTGAAAGAGTCAAGAGAAACTTATAAGCCAACCCGATTACATGGTAAGCATCTGTGAGGAGGTTATATTGTGTGAGGATCAAGTAAACGCAGATAGCACAGTTTTTGCAAGAAGAGCATGTCCTGCTCTCCAGCTCAAATTCTGGCTCCATGTATGAAATTCCACTACCCTCCTCATCAGTCTGTGTGACCTCTCTTCCTGTCCTGACCACATAATCCTCCAGAGGAGACTTTTTCAGTCTCTCCCACTGCGATGCCAGGCTATACAGCTCGTCATGCAACCTGCTGACAGTCGCTCTGTCATCAAACCTCAATACACACTTGCTTAACTCTTGCAGTGCTGTACTGGGGATTCCGTTTTCCCTCAACTCAGCAAAGTTGTTTGGGTCAAGGCAAGCAAAATCTGAGGCAAGTGTTGCATTGGCTGCAAACCTCCTGTTGATACTGCCAGCAACTGTGTCCAGAATAACATTATGGACCTTGACCTCAAATGCAGTATAAGGTGAGACTGGTGGGTCATCTTCCTGGAGCTCTCCTGGCATTCTTTTCTTTTTTCTGAGTCGTTTTTCTGGGAGAGAACTCTCCACAACAAGTTCACTGTCTGCCTCTTCCAGTTTCTTGTTGGCCCAACTCACAAACACATCAGCTGCTCCTTTAACTCCCTCAAAGTCCCTGGCAAATGTTTTGAGGCTTTCCTCTGTCCCCTCAACCAAACGCTGAGCTGACAAAATATTCATCCCATGTGTCTGTAAATACTTGGATAGAGGGGAGGTGTGCCTGAAGATGCGGAGGAAAATCTGGGCTGTGAGTATAACCTCATATCTCAAAAGGGTTTCCACATGCCCCTTTGCTTTGGCCCTGACCACTGACTTCATAGTGTCATCCGCTTCAATTGCCACCAGGGTCAACAAGAGGTCAACATAGAGAGCATCCCTTGGATCGCCAAAGCTCCCAAACACCTTTGTAAGGGCCTGATCCTTAGCCCACCACCTTGTAGCTCCTATTGGAGCCAATTTCCGGTGACGTCTGTCCTCACTCATCTCCTCCCACTTTTGCATGCGTTTCCACGACTCCTTCAGAAACACTGCCACATCATTCAGAATGGAAAAAAGTGATGTGCTTTCAACCACACTGCCTGTTGTGTCTGTCAGAACAAGATTTAACACATGGGCATAACACCACATGTGAATCTGTGTAGGAGCCAGTTCAGAGAGCAATGCTGAGAACCCCTGATATTGGCCCTGCATATTGGCAGCACCATCAGTGGAGTTGCCCACACATGTGCCAATATCAATGCTGAGATCATCCAAAGTCTGTTTCAACAGGTCAGTGAAATGCTGACCTGTGGACTTCTCACAATCCACCACAGCAACCAGTCACTCATGAATCACATCTGTCACATACCTTAGTATGACAGAACATTGGTCTGTGGATGACACATCCTGAGTAGTGTCTATCTGTACCGAAAACATGCCTGCCTCTCTGACCTCATCAGCGATTCTGCGTTTTATCAGCATTTTGAGTACATCCACCACTTTGTTGACTATGTCCTTGGAAAAAAGTGTCACAAGAGACCCTCTTCCTTTTCCCCCACTGTCATGGTGAATTTCGCTTTGCTCAATGCAACTGCTAATGTGTTGCTGAAGACAGGGATCATATCGGCCCAAAAGCAGTAGCAACTCTAAAAAGTTGCCATGATTGACTGCAGTGTTTTCTAGGGTGTAAGCAGCCTCTGCCTTATCCCCTCGATAACTAAGACCACATTTTCCAATGACTTTAACCACATCAACAATGCGTTCCATTACCTGGCGCTTCTGTTTAACATTCTCATGATGTAAAGACATCTGTTTGCCTGCCAAAAGGCTGTTTACATTTGCATCTTTAGCCATCAGAAAGTAAGCATCTGCACAATTCCTATGTATCTTACTTTGTTCATGCTCTTCAATGCGCTGATGGATATGTTTCCATGCCTTCATACCACCCTTAATGAAGGGATTGTTTGTTTTAGCAGGTGGCGCAAATGCCAAACAAACAGAACAGTACAGTGATTCTGTTTTGTCACTGAAAGTCAACCATTTGCGGTTGGTGCCTTGTTTGTTGTAGAACACTTTGGCTACAGGGGGTGTTGTGGGCTGCTGAGGATGGAAACTAAAACACATTTGTAGGTCTTGTCTCTGAGGACGAGAAAAATAATCAAATGCCTCCTCATCTATGCTATTGGCTGCCTGTGAGATCTCCTGCTGCACTCCTGCTGTTTCTAAGGTTCCTCGAGCCTCCCTCTCAGCATCTGACTCTCCTATATTATAGCAATTAGTCACATAGACAATTATTGATTAATTATTGATTGAAGTGATTACTTATTTCATTTGGGCTTATTTTGATGCATTTCAGGTAATTAGTTCGTTTTAAATCCTGCTACCTGTTTCCTCTGTGGTCCTGGCCTCTCCATGCCTACTGCATTCTCCTTCAGACTGCACCTGATCCTCTGAGGCTACGGAAAATGTTCATTAAGAGTTGTCTATGTTGCTAGAAAACATGACACACTTTATTTATCCTTTTATTCACTGATTAATTCATTTATTTATTTACTGTAATTGTGGTTGTGTTAAATGATTTGCATGATTTAGTCTACCACCCTACCATGGTTTTCTTCTCTATGCCAATATTTTACATCACAAATGTCTATCTTGACTAACTACAGTATCTTCCTCTGCTTCAGTAGTCGTGCCCTCCTTGGGATCATCAGTAGCACTGGAAGTGGTCTGCTGAGCTGTTGCTAGAAAACAATCGATAACAATAAAAAAATATATTTAATAGTGAGTTGATAACCACAGTGTGCGCGCCTCTGTGGAAATGCACGATATGACGGCGAGACGAAATAGATTACAGTTGCAGAGGAGATAAGCGTGACAGCACATTTGAAACTGTTTGTCAAAAAATGGAAAAATGGAATGTAAAGCAAGTGTTCGGTTCGTTTACACACAGCAAGCACGGGACGTGAACACCTCTGCATCTGCATTCGTGCTCAGTCCGAAATGGATAGAAATCGACAAGAAAACAGATTCTTCCTTTCACATCAAAGCGTCGTGCCCGCGCGGTGTCCGGATAAGTGCTCATTGCAACTTGAAAATAGAACAGTCTATTCCCTGCACGGGTCTGAGCGGGCTCAGCTCACATTATAATAAATGGGAGGGGAAGGCTTGAACATGAAACATGATGCTGATTCCCGCGGATAGAACGCGCGTGCAGACTCTCCAGTAATTAAAAAAGGCAACTAAACACCCCAACGTGCTCGCGCTGCCCCTGTTCCTGCACACGCGAACCATGTACAATATTTGCATACAGCACTTCTAAATAATTATATTTATTTTAATTGCATGTTTGAGATGCATTTAATAACAAATATCAAACAACAAATGTGATCGTCCCTATTTAATATTGCGTTAGTAACCACATGTGCGCGCCTGTGGGAATGCAGGCTACAGTTGATGAGGAGATACAGTGTGATAAAGCGTTAAGCAATTGTTCATCAGAACTGGAATGTAAAGAAAGTGTTCGGTTCTTCTTTGAATATAGGAATACACTTCTAAATCATATAAATTTTGAGATTTTACATATTTAACAACAAAAGCAGTCAGATGACAGTTGAGTTGACATTGCAAACGTTCGCCACGTTATAGCCTATTTGATCAAATTCACAACCAGGCCTATTATCCATATCTCTCAGTAACCTACCAGCTTGTCTTGAGAACATATCTGTCAATTTGGCACATTTGGCTGCCACCTCCTGTCTTTTTTTAAGCTTAGCCCTCTCCGTTCCACCTGGCCTCTTTCTACCCTCCATCACTGACGCGCTCTGTTTCGCGCCGTTGTTATTTAAAAGACGAGCCGTGGGCCAAACCATCTGAAACATTTGGGAGGAGAGAATTCCCTTACATGGTAGAACCTATTTAATCTGCTGTGATGCAGCAGGCGGCTGCGCTGCAATGGTGAATTTATGCAGACTACAGTTGAATTGATATTAATGCAAGAATAAGATAAGTGACAAAAATTAGTTACAACTATTTCCCCATGGGCCAATCAGGCCAGGTCGATGGTTTGGGCCGGGAAAGGTCCCGGATAATACCATTGCCACCCCGGCATTGGTCATAGATCATAAGAACCCCTGCTTAAAATAAAACATGTATAGAGATTAGCAGCATAGGGAGAGTCTGCACTTTCTGAAATGATATCCTGAGTAAAAAAACGAATCTTTTGCCACTTTTTTATCATGATTTTAACATCCCAGGATTTTCACAATTATCCCAATAATGGAAACTCACCACACTCAGCTTATTGTGAGTGTGTGTTGTTGCGACATTACATTAGCAGCATGATTCACTGAACTGATTGTGCAATATAATGCTGTTGCAAGTCATTTTAAACACAAAATGAGAGCTATCAAAAGCCAAAAATGTAAGGGTTTTACATCTTTACACACACACACACACACAAACACACACACACACACACACACACACACCACGCCCTCCACCACTGAATAACCCCACCTCTCTTCTTCACTGATGAGAAACGTGTCACTCGTCTCGGCAGCATTTGCATTTTGATGCCGAGTTGACATTTAGTAAACGTACGACTCATTCCACAATCTCTCATGATTTAAGACGCCGCCGTGTCACGTCTGCACCTCGAGAGACGGAAAAAACCACGGCTCCTTTTATCTTCCTTCCACCCTGATGCAGCTGATGGCCTTGCTGCCCTTTAACCGATGTAGAAAGAAACGAAAAGGACATTATGTTGATGACTCCTGAGGGAAATGCAGGATAAATTCTGATTAAATTGAGATATTAACCTATATCAGGGATGTCTTTAGAGGCCCTGTTTATCTTGAAGATTATAAATAGAGACAGCAAACCTCTGCCTAGGCTGCACCATCATCATTCCTGCTTTTAATTAGCAAGTTATAGGTTTTGTGCATTAAAACACACACATGAGTATCAACAACAATTAGATGTATGTTTCTAAGATGTTCTTCTTTCAAGTGTTGAAAAGTTGTTGCACAATTAGAAATAGTTAAAGGATTAGAGCTTAGTGTTTGTTTGATATTGAAATAGAAGAAGACGTACAACATAAAGTTCGAATAAATAAAAAAAGAAACAGATACAATATAAGTACATAATAATTCAAAACAGAGAATTTAAACCGAGTCAAGTTTATTCATATAGCACGTTTAAAACAACCTGAGTTGACCAAAGTGCTCTCTGGGTTTAAAACAAGACCATCAATAAAAGACCTAATTGTACAAATAGATACAAAGGAAAATAAATACAATAAAAGCAACAATAACGTTACAGATTGAATTCAGTCAAACCAAGACAACTTGCAGGGAGAAGATTTTGGTTTTCAGCAACGTTTCGACGTGACTGTGCGGCTCTAACCTGAACAGGCAGACGGTCCCACAGCTTTGGGTCTTAAGCCCAGACCTGGGTACTGCCGGATAAAAGAATACGAATGAATCCAAATATGTACAGTAGATGGGCATGTATACCTGTCAAGAGGTTTTAACAGTAAATAACAATGATTACTGATTATGTTTTACAAGAAACATTAAAGATGGGCAATGCTAACATGCTAACAGGTTTAGCAAGTCAAACACTGTTAGGTTAGCTTGTTAGCATGCTAATGTGCTAATTAGCAGTGAATTGAAAGTCCAGCAGAGGCTGATGGGAATGTCGTTACTTCTGCAGATTTCTGGCACATTTTGATTGATGATTTCACAATGCTAGCTGTCTACAACGTCATTACTACAAAAACCTTATTTCAAAAAGAGAGACATGCCAAACTTCCTCCTTCTTGCTTTGTCTGTATTTTCTTTTCTTTCTACCTTAAGGGAAAACTCAAAATGAACTCAAGAAACAGCGGTAGATGAAACACAACTTGCAGCACATTAAGCCTCTTGTGTTTCCTCTCTGTGTGACTCACTCAGCCTCATGAACACACTGATAATGCTTTTACAGGTCGCTCTACCCGCACCGTCCACAAAAAGGTTGGTAACGATGATGATGGGGATGATGATGATGAAGAGGACGAGTACGACAACAGCTTCATCGATGACGACAGCGAGGACGCGGGCGATGACTCGGACTACAAGCCTCCTGCCTCTGACGACAGCGGTAAGGAGGACATCAAGGAACTACAGAAGGAGGCAAAGACCTTCATAAAGAGGAGGAAATAAATACACAACGTCTTTTCTTTTTTTGTTTGTTTTTTTTAAGCTGAATCAGACAGATAAAGTCTAAATACAGATAGACGTAAAGGGAGAAAAGAGAGTTTTGTTTGGATCTGATCTTTGTTAGTAAAAATGCATTGTATTTTAGTGTTGAGTTTTTAGAATACAGCTATAAAACAAATGTTGTCCTTTTTAAATCTTTGCTTTTAGCCTCTTTGATTATCCTGTTTTCTGTCCTCAACATCAGACTTTAACATTAAGACAAATGAAGGGTTTAATCAGCCCACAAACTGTGTAATCCGAGCTAATAATAACTCATCTTTCTGACTGTACAACTATTGCAAAAAGCTCTCATTCTTCAGGTGATGCATTATTTCTGTATTTTATAAATACAGAAATAATGTTTATAAAAGAACATTTTTTACCACATTTACTCAAAAACAGAGATACATGAAACACAAATCTAGAAAGTAAAACAATTTCCCAAAGCAGTCCCTAAAACCCACATTTTCTCCCTAAAATCTTAGCTTTTAGCATCTTTGAGTATCCTGTTTTCTGCCATCAGCGTTTAACATGAACTCAAATCAAGGGTTTAATCAGTCTGAGACAAGATTAAGTCAAGTTTGTCCTTTATACAACTAGAAATAAACCTGAGACAGTCTAAGTCCTCAGGTGATGTATTTATTCCAGAAATAGAAACATAGCAGTTTATCAAAGACAGCTGATTTTTAAATTCCCTAAGAAAACAGAAATGCATGAAACACACATCTAGAAAGTGGCAAACCGTCCCAAAGCCATCCATAAAACCCCACATTTTCTCCCTAAAAACGTAGCTTTTAGCATCTTTAATTATCCTGTTTTTATCTCCTCTACATCAGACTTTAACATGAACACAAATCACAGGTTTAATCAGCTCAGATGGGTTGTAATCTAAGCAATGCATTCAGACGCTTTGTCATTGTGCAATCATGTTCCTCTCTTAGTCTTTATTTTTGTTTTCCTTCTTTCCAAACGTAGAACATTACAGAGCTGATTTCAAAATGCACTCAAAAAACATGGGGTTCATGTATGAGTGGAAAAACATCCGCTGTCCTCGAAACCACATTTTCTCCCCCCCATATCTCCGCTTTCAACACCTTTTAATTATGCTGTTTTCTCTCCTCAATATCAGATTCAACAACAACACAAGTCGAGGGTTAATCAGCTCAGAAATCTTCTATCAATTGATCAGTTTAGTCCTTTATACAACTAGAAAACAAACCTGATGCAGCATCGGTCTTAAGCATTTGATATTCACACGGTATGTCAAGAATATCTTTCACAAGTAGACCCTAAAAAACAGAGGTTGGTGGAGCAGGTGTCTCCACATGTAGCTGAAATCTATTCTTAAGCTGCCCCTGAAAGCCATTTTTTATCCCTAGAACATTAGCTTTTAGGAGCTCATATTGCTCTGTTTACTATCCTCAACATCATCCTTTAACCTGAAGCTGAACCTGAAGTCACTCAGAAATCATGTCATTTTGTCCCATTTTTGGAAACATCAGCTCTTGGAAGCAATATAAAATGAGTCTGGTGTCGATGTCTGTTTCCCAGTGGACTGCAGTAAATCCATTTCCAAATGTTTTGTTAATTAAGAAATGTTCCCTTGCAAATTGAAGTGAATTTAAGAGGGCAAACCACTAACTGTTCTTTCCAAACCACTGAAGCCAGTAAGGATTTGGATTTTCATTGTATTTTTATAAAAGATTTACTATGTTGTTTAAGTCTTTTTTCAGGTGAAGCTCCATCTCTTCCCGTCTGGGATTGATTCTGCTCGTGTAAATATGTATAATTCAGGAGTAAATCTCGTATAATTGTTATCTAGAACTGTTTTTCTTAAGCTGTTTAAATACATTTATTGAAAACAAAAAAAGGCTTTCCTGTTTGGTTTTTTATTTCATCGTGATGTTAAACAGAAATTAATCATCAAATGTCTTTAATTACCTTTCATCACACTCAGTTATTAGAGGCATTATCAAGAAAAATACACACTTTATACAAAAAAGCTCCATTTTTTCCTTGAAAAGAATCCAAATTCAGGAAAATGACTGAATGGGAATCAAATGATATCTATTGATGCAATAATGTGTTCATCTCTTTCATGTTGAAGCTGGTATATATATATATATATATATATATATATATATATATATATATATATATAAAAATACTTATCATACATACACTATATAGACAAAAGTATTGAGACACCTACATATTACACCCAAATGCCAAATTCTTAGGCATGAATATGAAGTTGGTCCCCACTTTGCAGTGGTAACAGCTTCCTCTCTTCTGGGAAGGTTTTCTATAAGATGTTGGACTGTGTCTGTTGGAATTCTGCCCATTCATCCAGGAGAGTATTTGTGAGGTCAGACCCTGATGTTGGACGAGAGGGCCCGGCTCTCCGTTCTAGTTCATCCCAGAGGTGTTCAGTGGGGTTGAGGTCAGGGCTCTGTGCGGGCCAGTCCAGTTCTTCACACCAAACTCATCCAGCCATGCCTTCATGGACCTTGCTTTGTGCACTGGGGCACAGTCATGCTGGAACAGAAAAGGGTCTTCCCCAAACTGTTTCCACAAAGTAGGAAGCATAGAATAGTCCAGAATGACAGCATTAAGAATCCCCTTCACTGGAACTAAGGGCCGAGGCACTACACTATAGTGTATGTTGAATTGTCAATCTGAATCTCAATATTTTAACTCATCATCTGCAAACCTCCCTGCTGTAGTGGATAGAGTAGAGGATAGATGGATCCAGAGAGCGTCACAGAGACGTCACCACATGTATTATTAACAAGCAGGGAGTGTTAACCCATACCCTCAACATCAAACCACTTCCTGTTTCACCTCATCCTTTCCTGCAGAAAAAATGGCAATGTTTCATCTTACCAGACCATGACTAACATTAAGAAGCAGAGGGAGGTTGAAATGTTTCTTTATTTCTTGGGGAAATTGTCCCTTTTTTAATCTCCAATTGACCTTCTTGGATCAGCTGGACAATTCTTCATCAGAAATCTGAAAACAGGGAGGTTTTACGTCATGCAAATCATGGCAAGTTGACTTTGTAGAGATTTGTGTATCTCACAGAACAAAGCTGCACACATATGAAGATATAGGGCAGTGGTTCTCAAACTATTGTCCGTAATGTACCTCTTTAAAAAATAATTGCAGCCAAGTATTAGGTATACTTTTCTGAAATGTTTTCTAAATGTCGACTTTTCAAAATGTCCGATTATTTTTTCAAAATTCTGACTTTTCAAACTGTAACTCTAACTCATGTGGCCTTAATCATCTTCTTTGAAAAACCTGCAATTTTTGGATTTATGCACAACCTGATGTTTTCTTTTTATTAACATTCAAAATAAATGTCATGTACCCCATGCAGTATTCCACGTACCCCTAGGGGTCCGCGTACCCTCATTTGAGAACCACTGGTATTGACAATATGATGCATTGCTTCAGATAAAAATACCCAACTTTACATAAACATCTTCAGTAATTAAATGTAACATTAATGCATATTTATCCCAAAAACATGATATTTAAAACATTTAGACACTGCCAACCTTACTGCACAATAACTACATTTACTAACATTTCCTCTAAATGAATGACTTTAACATAAAGTATTTCAAGTATGATATCACTTTAACTGTACCTGAATATAACCTTAAATAACGAGTAACCTTTCCATTTTATTACGGGTCTGAATTTGAAACCTAAAGACATGACTTCTTTACACTTCTTTGCAAAAGTGGAATTTCAGGCTTTCTTTTTTTGTGTAAAAACTGCTGTGTCTCATTTTTAAAAATACAATGAAGTCAGATACAATAGAATTCAAACTGAGAGTTGATGCAATTATAAACGTCTTCTCAACATTAGTCATTATATTCATTTTATCTTTATTGTATAAGTTAAATCATAAACCCCCACTTGCTGCAGACGTGCATTATGTTGCTCTAAATCAACAGGACAACGACGTGACGGCCTGTTTCCTTTTTGTTGAATCATCGTTGTGGTGCTTCTCTGTGATTGGCTCGGCTGTGATGACGCCACTGATGTGATTGGCTGACGGAGTCTTTATTATTAAAGACCGCGCTCTCTGATTTATATCCTATTTCAGCCAGCAGCTCTGCTCGTAAATCACACATAACCTAAATCAGAGGGTCTCATACATGACGCACGTTTCTCAGCACAAACTGTACGGGGAAATATAAATGTATTTCTTCCATCACTGGTTTGCATCCTCCATGAGATCACTGGAACATGTTAGCTTGAAGAAAAACCAACCCTTATGTGCCTGTAGCTTTCAGAAACAGGTCTTCACACACCTTGACCAGCATCTGGATTCTTGCAACATCACAACACCTATCTTTATTATTTAAGTTATTTTTTGGGGGCCTTTTGCCTTTAATCGGATATGGGGTCCGGAAAGGACCACGGGTCGGGAATCGAACCCGGGTCGCCGGCGTACGGTGCAGGTGCCCCAGCCAGTTGCGCCACAGCCGGGGCCACATCACACCTATCTTGCTTCAGCCAATGCATTTGCCAATCAGAGTCCTCCATGCGACGCAACACAGAGCGGCGACTGTTCATCCAAAACAACAGTGGTGGTATTTATTCATTAATATACGAACACAGAATGGCACTGAAGGCTTTCCTCGATAAGAAAGATGGTTTTGAGTCTTCCAATTGACTTCCTCAAGAGTTTGATTGACAACTGGTTCATCCAATCACCTGACAAGTCTTTTTAAGAGTGCCTTTTCCAAACAGTTTCCAATGACAGCTCAGATTGTTCTGTTGAACGTTGTCAAAAGTGGCCTCGATTCGAGGAACCACCATCTCTGGTTGGGACGGCTTTGAATGATCTCATTTTAGCATCTCTTTGATGAGATTCTGGATATTTAAGGAGTTCCAGTGTGCTGTCCTATATTGACGCCTGCTTCAGTCGAGCTCCCTCTGTGTCGTCCGTCACTCTGAGAGACAAAGTCTGTGTCTCGGTTTCGACCGAAGACTTGGCCGGCACGAAAGTCACCAGCCTCAGAGGGAACTTTCCCGCCTTTTTCAGACGCTTGGTGTTGTTGCGTACGCTCATAAAGCAGAGGGTGTTGATGACCCCGTTGCTCATCGCGATGCACTCGATGATGTAGAAGACCACTAAGGAGTTCCTGTCCCTGGATATGAGGGTGGGGTAAAAGTCCCTCAGCAAAGCGAAACCGTAATAAGGCGCCCAACACAGGATGTAGGCGATCAGCACCAAGATCAGCACCACCACCGTCCTCCGTCGACCCTGCAGCCGCTTCTGGATCTGCTGCGTCTGGAAACCCGGGACATCTTTGAACCACAGCTCCCTGGAGATCTGGATGTAACAAACGGCCATGACAGTGACCGGGCCCATGAACTCCAGGGCGAAGATGAGCAGGAAGTAAGAGCGGTAGTAAACCTGCTGGTCCACGGGCCAGATCTGAGCACAGAAGGTCTTGTGGGAGCGACCCTCCTTGTGGGGGTACTTGGTCTCGGAGAACATGAAGGCCGAGGGGATGGAGATGAAGATGGGGACGATCCAGACTGTCAGGATGACGCAGTACGCCGTCTGGTGCTTCATACGAGGCCTCAGAGGGTAGAGGATGGCCATGTATCTGAAGACAGGAAGAGAGAAACACACTGAAGGACCAACTAAAGATCAGCGGGTGTGCTCGGCTTGATGAGGAAATGTGAGGCGTTTTTCCACTTTAGTTTTAGGGCTACTTTCCGAGGATACATTTTAATCAAGAAGCTGACTCAAGTGTTGCAAACAGCTGGAGCCTCACTTTGGAAACTGACCAAAAAAAACTCCAACTTGTGAGTCAGATTTGATTTGATGGATTAAGCTGTTAACTGGCTGTGTACCGTGAATGCAAAGCTGGGATACAATGAGACACACTGCCAGATGTCCAGCTGGTCTACGGACTAAAGTGTTATTGTAAATATTCTTCTATCTCTCTTTTTGCACTATTTTATTTATCTTATTTGCACCATGTATGTTGAGTTGTTGGAGGAGCACGCGACATAAGATTTTCATTGCCAACATATACGTTGTATATGCTGTGCATATGACAAATAAAACCTTGAAACCTTGAAACCTTGAAACCTAAAGAGGGAAATTGGAACCACTGGGACCGTCCCCGGGTAAACAGAGATTATCCATCTTTCCTCCCTGCTGTTTATACATGACGGAGGTTGTCAGCATTGATTAATGGAACATGGGGGGGCGGCTGCTTGTCATAAAGTGTGAGCGTCAGCCGATGATGGATCTGGTTCAGGAGCTGAGAGAAGGCCCTGAAGCTGCTTTTATTGTAAGCAAAAGTAAATCAACAAAAGACATTTGTTCGATGTGAAGCGACCGTTAAATCGCCTGTTGTTCTGACGATAACGGCTTGAACTCAAGCCAAACACGAGTCCGTCTGCTGCATGGTTAATGTGGGCAAGTGTATAGTTGTCAATGTGCTAAAGCTGTATGTCTATAGCAAACATTATAAAGCAGCATCAAACGAGGCTGCAAAACCACAGTAGGAATTAAACTTCAAAATGCAGCTAGAAAATATCTACACACCTGTTTGAATCTAAAAAACATTCAAAATCAGAGCAGAAAACAATCATCTCAGTGATGGATTCAATATTAATGTGAGAGTTGTGTTTGAAAAGGTCAACACGTGCGTCTCCACCACAGAAGCAGCAACAATCGAACGTGGAGGTGTACAGTTACGGATCATCTGATTTAATGACACCTCTTATAATTATCCCTGAGGTGTAGTCACGTGTGCTTTGTTTACATCACAGAGGACAGAGGGTCACACGTCTCCGAACAATGAGCATCCAGATTTAGACGTTAGAATTTAAGGAAAAAGAAAGGTAGTTATACGACGAAGTTCTCAGGTTGGGTTCGTGAGTAAGTTACGGTTTTGGGGGGTTAATGGAATTATGAAGGTATGTATTGACACCCTAAACTACTCAAATGTTTATCACAATATGTGTTATCTCTTAAAGGTAAATACCACGTGAGAAATTGGTTTTGTTTCTTCTTTAATGATCTTTTATTGAAAGTAAAAGTGCCACCTCCCTGACTCTTACAAACTGATCAAATAAAAATAGATGGCAACAATGCTCAATTGGGTCACAGGCATACATTACTCGATTACTTGGATTTTAAAGAACACATATACTGCTCCTTTTCAGGTTCATATTTGTATTTAGTGTCTCTACTGGGACATGTCTCCATGCTTTAATGTTCAAAAAGCTCTTTATTTTTCTCATACTGCCTGTGCTGCAGCTCCTCTTTTCACCCTCTGTCTAAAACCAGAGCCCAGTCTGCTCTGATTGGTTAGCTGGCCGGCTCTGTTGTGATTGATCAACTGCTTAGAGATGTCCCGCCCCTTAGCCTATCACGTACAATGTGTTGGAGCACTAGCCAATAGAATCGTGTTACAAAGTGACGTCACTTTGGGATTTTAGCGTTCGGAGACCATTGACATGCACAACAACCTATAAAACACATTAAAGGAAAGGGGAAAACCCTAAAAAAGAATAATAGGGCCACTTTGAACATCACGATGAAGGTGCAGCTGGACTCACCTGTCCACGGCGATGGCCAGCAGAGCGTTGGTGGACACGTAGAGGGAGACGGTGCGCAGGTAGTTGGTGGCGGCGCAGAGCAGTAGCCCGTGATCCCAGGACAGCTGCTTCACCACGTAGTAGTCGAGCAGGAAGGGGCAGCACACCGCCGCCACCAGCACGTCCGACACGGCCAGGTTGGCGATCAGCAGGTTGGTGAGGTTGCGGAGCTGCTTGTAGCGGGCAAGGCTGGCGATGAACAGACAATTCCCCACACCGCACACCAACATGATGCCCACCAGGACCACCGCGATGACGATGGTGGCCACAAAGAAGGCCTGGCCCTGCGTGGTGTCCGGGATATCGTCCGGAGGAATCTCGTAGTCCAGGACGTCGCCGGACAGGAAGTCGTCGGGAAGACCCAAACTGCTGTTGGTCCTCTCATCCATTTTGGATTCAGGTCAACATGTTCAGGTAGGAAGGTCTGCAGGAAATGTGTGTGATTAAATGGGACAAAAACAGCTTTTAAATAGACTTTGTAATGACTTTACTTTGAACCTATTTGTCCTTGAAGGTTAAAATGGTTTTGTACGAAGTCAGAATAAAGCAGACTAAACAGCAAGCGAACAAATATAACCATCAGAAAAGAAGAGGACTTTTCGGATGTTCTCCTTGATAAAATAAATGTACTTTCACGGTCAAAATGAAACTCCAATTTCCACTTTTACAGAGTGCATATTCTGCTCATTTTCAGGTTCATATTGTATGTTCTGTCTCTCCTGTGACATGTCTCCATGCTTTAATGTTCAAAAAGCTCTTTATTTTTCTCATACTGCCTGTGCTGCAGCTCCTCTTTTCACCCTCTGTCTGAAACCAGAGCCAAGTCTGCTCTGATTGGTTAGCTGGCCGGCTCTGTTTGATGTCCCGCCCCTTAGCCTATCACGTACAATGTGTTGGAGCACTAACCAATAGAAGCGCGAGTGATACATAGTGATGTCATTATGTTAAAGATGTAAATAAAGGAGTTCAATGGAGGCGTTGCAGGTGGGGAGGGTTGAAATAGGGATTTTAGCCTTTGCAGACCATTTACATGCACCAAAAACTGTATAACACATTACAAGAAAGGGAAAACTCCAAAAAGCAGCTTTAACAAAAATAAACACCAGGAGCTCTCAGAGGATTAAGGATGGTGAGATATTTTTGTTTGCCTGTTGAATGAGAAGATCAGTTGGGTCTTGATGTGCGCTGTGCGTCAGTGAAAACATTACTGCTTGACTTCCTGTAAATTACTCCGGCACGGGCTCTGGCACTGTTACAGGTAAGACTCTGGATATAGAGCTCGACATACAGAGAGCTGTTAGCTCAGTGTTACTCCAGACACCTGAGTGTTTTGACTCACGGTTCTCGTAGTTTTGCTGATGGCGTTTCCAGGTTACGGTGTTCATGTTTAGTCCACTTGTTAGATTTGTCCGCAGGGTGGGGAATGTGTCAGCTCTGACATCTGAAAGACTCTCTTACTGCCCGACACAAGAGGTTTGTTTTACCAAGATATATCAAGTCAACTGCGGAGAGAGGGTCGACTGCATTAAAGACAAGCAGAAATGACTAATTCCATCCTGTAGGCCTAATTTCCCTCTCATAAGCAAAAGTCATGCATTTAAAATGTTCCTTAATGAGGATTATGCAGTGACAATTAAAGTTGAATATTTGTGCAGCCAATGGACGTATTCATTCATCAAGGTTTCAAGGGTTTTTATTGTCAGATGCACAAAAGCTACAGTTTAGTTATGGCTTTGGAAATCTTAGATCCCGAGCTCCTCCAACAATGTAGCATATTATAAAATGA
The DNA here is from genome assembly GCF_036324505.1 of Eleginops maclovinus. Classification (NCBI taxonomy): domain Eukaryota; kingdom Metazoa; phylum Chordata; class Actinopteri; order Perciformes; family Eleginopidae; genus Eleginops; species Eleginops maclovinus. The sequence goes on from NC_086353.1 coordinate 2,593,859, forward strand.
CATAAGAAGATAATATAATAAAGATAATAAAATAACAATAATAAAATAAAGATAATAAAATAAAGATAATAAAATAAAGATAATAAAATAAAGATAATAAAAATAACAATAATAAAATAAAGATAATAAAATAAAGATAATAAAATAAAGATAATAAAATAAAGATAATAAAATAAAGATAATAAAATAACAATAATGCAATAAAGATAATAAAATAAAGATAATAAAATAACAATAATAAAATAACAATAATAAAATAAAGATAATAAAATAAAGATAATAAAATAAAGATAATAAAATAACAATAATAAAATAACAATAATAAAATAAAGATAATAAAATAAAGATAATAAAATAACAATAATAAAATAAAGATAATAAAATAAAGATAATAAAATAAAGATAATAAAATAAAGATAATAAAATAAAGATAATAAAATAACAATAATAAAATAACAATAATAAAATAAAGATAATAAAATAAAGATAATAAAATAACAATAATAAAATAACAATAATAAAATAAAGATAATAAAATAAAGATAATAAAATAACAATAATAAAATAAAGATAATAAAATAAAGATAATAAAATAAAGATAATAAAATAAAGATAATAAAATAAAGATAATACAATTAAAATAGTAGTTTAAATAGACAAAAAAAGCTTTGAAAAGTTTGATCAAACACTGAAATAAAATGAAAATAATGTTGGTGCGAGAGACACGGCTCCATCTTTCTTCACTTCTAGACCCGCTGTAGTGCTATTAAATAATATTAGATTAGATTAAAACAGGATTCCTTCATCAATTTGACCAGACTATGGAAGTGCTTTTCATGACATTATTTGATGAATAAAAGATATATTAAGAATTGTTTATTCAAGACTCATATTAAAGAGGCCCCACTCCGCTGTAGTTTGTAATACAGGTCCCCTCCCACCCCACTGCCTGAAACACCTCCATTGGACTCCTTTTTACTTCCAGAACACACGAGACACCATTGTACGTGATAGGCTAAGGGGCGGGACATCTCTAAGTGGTTGTCCAATCACAACAGAGCCGGCCAGCTAACCAATCAGAGCAGACTGGGCTCTGGTTTCAGACAGAGGGTGAAAAGAGGTGCTGCAGCACAGGCAGTATGAGAAACATAAAGAGCTTTTTGAACATTAAAGCACGGAGACATGTCCCAGTAGAGGCAAGAAATACTAATATGTCCCAGAAAATCTGCAGAATATGTCAAAAAGAACTGTTCAAAAATAATAAGGATCACAGTGTAGAGTTGACATTTTGCAGATTTTTAAAAGATCATTGTTTAATCATGATTTATAAATAATTTCCCAAATAATTGTAATTCAGAATATTTTCTACACAATAAAAATACTCAAAATGATCAATTACTCTCGGACCATTAATGACATTATGTTTTAAGGTTTCTGAGAATAAATCATAAAGTGGGATCTACTGAAATCTGAATGCCTTTTCCCACTATTTAGTCATTTCAGTTTTTCTATTCACAGACTAATATTACATATGTTTATTTCATAATAGCGCAACGTTTCTCAGTAACACTGTTCTTGGGTCTTTGGTTAAGAACTTGAAGAGATTCTTTGTTTGCATAAACAATAAAATGAGTAACTTAATTACATGTTATGGACAAAAACTAATTATTAACCAAATTTTACATTAAAAAAAACACATTTTAAAATGGTATGTAATTATACATTTAAAGATTATCATCCAATTCAGCTGATGACTTGAATCAACACGTGATAATACCTATTATGTCTTAATTGTGATCATATCAAATGTGTAATAATAATAATAATAATTTATTTTTATTCAGATGTCTCGAAATCTCTCTATGACCCTTTAAGACACACTTGGGCAATATCAGATATGTCGATTATATAATAATATATGAAATAAACAACAATATTAGAAAGAGATGAGAACCAGGACAATCAAATATTCCTGCAGGAATCACGAGATGAAACACGTAAGGCTAATTCAGCTCAGACATTTGCGTCTTTATAAATAACAAATAACCTTTTGAATAAACAGAAAGTTTTCCGGTCAAAATCTACGTTTAATTTATGAATGTAATAATAGAAAAAGACGTTCAGGGTCTCCGTGATTCTCCAACTGACCCCAAACATCATTCATTGAAAGCTTAATTAAACTAAATTACGTAATGTTATACAAGTACGAGTTGTCTGAACACTAAGGTTTCATTTTAATAAAGGAGATAATTTGGGATACAGACCTGGAGCTGCTCCTCCTCGCGCTCTGATACACTGAATGACAGAAAGACTGCGAGGCGCGTTCACGTCATATAGCGAACCGACACACACGGACGCGCGCAAGGTGATCAATAAAAGCCAATTTAGAGAAAGAAAGAAATCAATATTTTATTAAATATTCCGGATTTCCCTACGGGGATGAATACAGGTCCATCTTATCCAGAGGTTGCAAGTAAGTAAGTACATTTACTCAAGTAGTTAAATAAGCTTTGAGTAGCTGCTTGAGTATTTCTATTTTATGCTAGATTGTACTTTTACTCCATTAAAATTCAGAGGTAAATGCTGTACTTCTACTCCACTACATTTATTTGCTCCCTTTAGTTGCTAGGCAGATTAGGATTAATGATGGTAAATATAATCAGCCCTTAACTCAGACTTTAGTTCACCTGCAGTAAATCCAGCAGCTACCCTGCAGTATACAAAGCCATTCAAACTAGCTGCACCTTTACCAGCTCTGAGAACACTTTAATGATCAATCATTATAAAACATATCAGAGATATTATTCTGAAATGGACCAATCAGACAATGACTACTTTTACTGTCGCTACTTTAAGTACATTTAGAGGAGAGTACTTTCTACTTTCACTGGAGGAACATTTAGAATACTTTAACTGTGACAGAGTATTCCTACACTCTGGCACTTCTACTTTACTCAAGTACAAGATCTGAGTACTTCTACTTTACTCAAGTACAAGATCTGAGTACTTCTACTTTTACTCAAGTACAAGACGTGAGTACTTCTACTTTACTCAAGTACAAGATCTGAGTACTTCTACTTTACTCAAGTACAAGATCTGAGTACTTCTACTTTTACTCAAGTACAAGACGTGAGTACTTCTACTTTACTCAAGTACAAGATCTGAGTACTTCTACTTTACTCAAGTACAAGATCTGAGTACTTCTACTTTACTCAAGTACAAGATCTGAGTACTTCTACTTTACTCAAGTACAAGATCTGAGTACTTCTACTTTTACTCAAGTACAAGACCTGAGTACTTCTACTTTACTCAAGTACAAGATCTGAGTACTTCTGCTTTACTCAAGTACAAGATCTGAGTACTTCTACTTTACTCAAGTACAAGACCTGAGTACTTCTTCCACCTCTGGTTAGTTGTAAAGTATTTGTTATGTTGAGTTTTGGACTGCTGGTTGGACAATCCAATATTGTAAAATGTTGGCACTCCTAAATGAGCTCCACATCAACGGTAAAATCCTGGTTTTCCCTTAATGCATGAGTAATAGTAATCTGATGATATAAAACACAATAGTAAGGACATTTTTGTATACTTTTCATGTCAATTGTCCTGATTATACTTACATATAAACACCTGGCAGAGTACTGAAACCTGTGATAGCTCCTGCAACAGTAAGGGTTTTGCCATTATGACACACTCACACCCACAAGGTGACAATAATTAATAGAGTGCCTCAAATATGTCTCATCCATTTGGACCCATCTTCTTCCAAATTGCTAAGCAGGAGGTGCCTGGCTGCAGACAGGACATCTTGGCAGCTCTTCATGCTGCATGTACAGATGCTGAAAATGTCTCTTCTTATCCCAATCAACACGACCTCATCATTACCTGAGATCAGATTAGTGCAGGAGTTCATGTTGGGGGTGGGCTCGGGATCATTTCTGGTCCATGTCACATTCAGGATTTGAAGAGACTTAACAAGACATTTACTGAACTGTCCAATTAAAACAGAAATGACTTCAGACCAAGTGACATTCAAAACCCTTCCTCAGTGAAAGTATGAAGAATTATCAGCAAAATGTGAGGAAAGGTCCTCATTGTGCAGTATAATGTTTCCTGTCAGTGTTTACTTCTATTATAAAGGATGTTCTGGATAAATATTCCTGCTGCAATAATGTGTATGTTGCATTTTACTGCAGTAGATTAAGTTTGTGGTCATTTTTACTTTTTTAAATGTACTTTTTCAGTTTAATCTACATTGATGCACTATACTCAATAAGATCACAGGTTTGTATTTTTATCCTGTGAGAACAACGTCCCCAACAATCTCTAAAAAGTTTTCTTGACTTTCTTTGGGCATTTTCCAACTGACCCTAGAGGCTTTTTAAAGACCTAATTTAGTTTACGAATTTGCTCAACCCATAAAGACCAACTCTTCCGTCGGTTTATCACAGCATTTACAATCAACACATCTGGAGGTACACGAGTTGTAATCTGAAAAGGAGTAAAAAGTACAACATTCACCTCTTAGATGGAGTGGAAGAGTATAAAGTACCCTAACTGGAAATACTCAAGTGAAGTCGGCCTCTCCTGACACAGTACAGGGAACAGTAAAGATATACAGTGGGGCAAAAAAGTATTTAGTCAGCCACCAATTGTGCAAGTTCTCCCATTTAAAAAGATGAGAGAGGCCTGTAATTTTTATCATAGGTATACCTCAACTATGAGAGACAGAATGAGAAAAAAAATCCAGGAAATCACATTGTAGGATTTTTTATGAATTAATTGGTAAATTCCTCAGTAAAATAAGTATTTGGTCACCTACAAACAAGCAAGATTTCTGGCTCTCACAGACCTGTAACTTCTTCTTTAAGAGGCTCCTCTGTCCTCCACTCGTTACCTGTATTAATGGCACCTTTTTGAACTCGTTATCAGTATAAAAGACACCTGTCCACAACCTCAAACAGTCATACTCCAAACTCCACTATGGCCAAGACCAAAGAGCTGTCAAAGAAGACCAGAGACAAAATTGTAGACCTGCACCAGGCTGGGAAAACTGAATCTGCAATAGGTAAGCAGCTTGGTGTCAAGAAATCAACTGTGGGAGCAATTATTAGAAAATGGAAGACATACAAGACCACTGCTAATCTCCCTCCATCTGGGGCTCCAAGCAAGATCTCCCCCCGTGGGGTCAAAATGATCACAAGAACGGTGAGCAAAAATCCCAGAACCACACGGGGGGACCTAGTGAATGACCTGCAGAGAGGGACCAAAGTAACAGAGGCTACCATCAGTAACACACTACGCCGCCAGGGACTTAAATCCTGCAGTTCCAGACGTGTCCCCCTGCTTAAGCCAGTACATGTCCAGGCCCGTCTGAAGTTTGCTAGAGGGCATTTGGATGATCCAGAAGAGGATTGGGAGAATGTCATATGGCCAGATGAAACCAAAATAGAACTTTTTGGTAAAAACTCAACTCGTCGTGTTTGGAGGAGAAAGAATGCAGAGTTGCATCCAAAGAACACCATACCTACTGTGAAGCATGGGGGTGGAAACATCATGCTTTGGGGCTGTTTTTCTGCAAAGGGACCAGGACGACTGATCCGTGTAAAGGAAAGAATGAATGGGGCCATGTATCGTGAGATTTTGAGTGAAAACCTCCTTCCATCAGCAAGGGCACTGAAGATGAAGCGTGGCTGGGTCTTTCAGCATGACAATGATCCCAAACACACCGCCAGGGCAACGAAGGAGTGGCTTCGTAAGAAGCATTTCAAGGTCCTGGAGTGGCCTAGCCAGTCTCCAGATCTCAACCCCATAGAAAATCTTTGGAGGGAGTTGAAAGTCCGTGTTGCCCAGCGACAGCCCCAAAACATCACTGCTTTAGAGGAGATCTGCATGGAGGAATGGGCCAAAATACCAGCAACAGTGTGTGAAAACCTTGTGAAGACTTACAGAAAACGTTTGACCTCTGTCATTGCCAGCAAAGGGTATATAACAAAGTATTGAGATGAACTTTTGTTATTGACCAAATACTTATTTTCCACAATCATTTGAAAATTAATTCATTAAAAATCCTACAATGTGATTTCCTGGATTTTTTTTCTCATTCTGTCTCTCATAGTTGAAGTATACCTATGATAAAAATTACAGGCCTCTCTCATCTTTTTAAATGGGAGAACTTGCACAATTGGTGGCTGACTAAATACTTTTTTGCCCCACTGTACAAAATAAATGTGTTTTAATCTCAGAGGATGAGTATCACAGGAGAAGATTTTAAGCATCAGTTTGCACGTACTATACTTTACAGCAGATGTGTGTCTCTGTAGTCGGCGTAAAAGGTGGAATTGTTTGAATGAATGATTTGAAAAACGGCTGCATGAACATTTTTAAGTTTAAAAAAATGATTAAAGAAAAAGTAATCAGACACTATGAAGTAGAGTAGTGTATTTGTGAGCAACTGTGACAGAATATTGCTTTCTTAATTTATGGTTATTTTTTTTTAAGAACGGGCAGGTAAAATAAGATTTGATGCTCCATTTCCACCATGTGCTATAGAATGTGTATAAAGCGTAAGTGTTCTGATTTAAAATAACTGCCATGTGTGGAATAAACAAATACAAATGATCCACAGCAGTCTGAAATGCATTTGCTCTGAATCTAATTGTTATAATGAACGCTGCAGCCTCGGATCAGAGTTCATGAGACTTTTGTCCTCAAATTCAACATCCAACGTGAACCCTGTTTTATGAACGAACAAAAGCACTCTGATCTTTGAAGACGTTGAGCTTTAGTGTTTAAGACGTCCCCTTAATGGTGAAGAAACGCAGCTAAAGCAACATGTATGTAAAAGCCTTTTATTTTACAAAAAAAAAGATTCAGGCCAGTGATCATCCACCCGACCTCCACAACACAAAGTAATAACAGAAAAAAAAAAGAGGAGAAGGGAGATTTACAGAAATAAAAACGAAGTGGACAAACAACGGAAATCAAGGGACCACCATCTCCCCTCCCAGAGTCTCTTTATGTCTGCGGATCACCCCCGGGGATCTACTTCTTGGCGTACGTGATCTTCATGGCGCAGGTGGCTGTGATCCTGAAGCCCTGCAGCGCGTCTTTAGCCACGCCCGCCTGGTTCTCACTCTCAAACTCCACGAAGGAGATGTCGTGTTTCCCCGGGACGAGTCGCACCTCTTTGAAACCAGGAAACCTGCAGAGGACAAAAACAGAAAAACACTGTCAGCACACACACAATAAATGTCTGACATGCCGCTGTTACAAGACAGGCCTACTCATCATTCCCAGGGTCAGAACAAAAACACGCAGAAGCAGCTTGGAGTTTTTATTAGGGCAGTCACTCTTCCCTGACTCCAACACAGGTTTTTACCATGAAAGGCATGGCAGTAAAACAGCAAAGAAAGTGAAATGGCAGAAGCTACATGTTTCACACACACTGCAGACTACTGGACATCAGTAAGAATCATCACTACCTCAGTCAAAGCTAATCGAGGGAAAATGAAAGCTGTACTCATTTGCTTCAGGTATGGAGAGTACAGAGGACAGGCACTATCCCCAAAAACAATACTCCGGTTTGTTGATGTGTCACAGGAGAGGTAGAAAGCAGACAGGGTGTCCACAGTAGGAACAGATCGTGCTCGCAGTATGACAGCAGAGGAGATAAAATGCCTTTCGTAGCGCACCTACAGAGGGGCTCTCTGTGACAGCTGCTTTGTCGAAAATTGTCCAACTTCATGCCAATAATTCAGAAATCCTGTATTAATTAAGTATAAAACCCTCAGATTTCTCTTAACAGTTTGTCCAGCATGTCTTTTTTACAACACCACATGTTTATTTGATTCATCTCCCTTCAATACAAAACTAAATACTAGTACTGGTAACTTGTGATTGGTCATGATGGTCACAGCTTATTATTTTCAATTAAAATTCTGTCCAGAACTTTTTTTATTTGAGGTTAAAACCTTATTGTTTACTAATGCGTTTCCAGAGGTCATTCAACAACATGGTGTTATTATACTTCTGCACCTCTTGCAGCAACAGCTGGAATTTCAAATGTCGATGTTTAACCGTCTTCTATCTCTTTTACGATTTCGTTTCTGTTCTATTATTTTTACTTTTCCTGGTTTTTTTAAGGCTTATGTAAAGCACTTCAAATTGCCTTTGTGTCTCAAATGTGCTACACATACAAAACAGAAACACACACACACACAGGCTCCATCTGTGCAGAATACAAACAGAGACCCTGGGGAGTGAACTCACTGGTTGAACAGCATGGACAGCATCATCTCGTTGGTCTCTTCAGGCAGGTTGTTGAGGAACAGGATGTAGTTTGGAGGGTTGTCTGGCACCTGAGAACACAAGAGAGATTGTGTGTTAGGGGTGCAAAGCAGATCAAGTAAACATAGGGAAGATTTCCATTTACAACGTTCGCCTTTTCTGTCCTCGAGTAATGTATGAGGACAGGCTTCAGAAACGATACACAGCCAAGAAAATAATGGAAATCCTACGAGGCTGAATTGTTTAAATGAGTGAAAAAGTTGTTGAAATGCCGTCAGATAAAACGTTTTTTTAAACTGGCAAGAAAAGTACATAACATTTGCAGTTATAGTGTCAACTAGTCCCACATTTCTCAGCTTTATTTCTGAACAATGGTCTAACATGAACCTGGATTAGTTTAACTAAAATAAGCTGATTAGTTTGTGCTCCTGTCAGCTTACCTGTGTTGAGCCTGAGATTGCAGGAGCTGCTGATCCCTGCAAACAAGAAACAAACAACAGTTCAAAACATGGAGCCCAGCATCAGAGACGTTCTGGGTTTGGGAATTACAGTCTCAACTCTAAGATGAACAGTCGTTAAGGATACGTTTATTTATTACACAGGTGAGTTTCTCCACAGAGAGTCATGCAAAAGCACCACTCGTTTAAAAAGAATCGTCGTCATGGATTAGAAAATGGTCAGAAAAACCAGGTATTTATTAAATTGATCCTTTAAGTTTGACCATTACCAACCGGAAGCACATTTCTCATAGGGTAATTAAAGAGGTTGGTAAGATTAATAAGCCAGATATTCCCAGGCATCCGTTAACAGCTCTGTCTCTTTCAAACGTTCCCCTCCTCCTCCAAACAATTTCCTGTTGGAGTTTCAGAGTGTGTGGGCCGACGAGTGTTCATACTACCATCTGATGTCTCCCGATTTATTCTGCAGTGATCCCAAACACATGTCGCGTCCGCCGTCAACACGATAAATGACAAACAAACAGCTTTTTTTTGTTGTTATATTTCCTCCACTTGTCTCTCATTGCCCCTGTGTTTTGTTATTACAGCCATCATTCTCCCTGCTAAGTGACAGTAATGCGTGAAGTTCAGGGATCCAGCTTTCATCAATTCCCAGCTGCGGGGGAACAGCGTGGTCTCGTGGGTGGAGGGCTGGCGGAGTTGACTTTTAATCGTTTTCAGACGGTGTTATGAAGCAGGGTAGAAGAGAAGTTTTCCATAATGTTTTAGCTTTACGGCTTGAAAATACACTGCGACACTCTTTCCCCAATATAACCAGAGTTTTACGAAACAATATAGATCTTTTATCCGTTTGGTTTAAAGGATCAATATACATTTCCGATGCATGTTCTATAAGGACACTTTTAAAATAGCTGTTCTTCATAATGAGTAATTTTGTTTTACCTTTGATATCTGAGGTACACCTTTCTGTACTTTGACCAAAGTAACATTTTGAATGAAGGAGTTCTCATTGCAATGGGTTTTAAACGGTGGTATTAGTATTTTAACTGAGGTAAAGGATCTTTTTCTGTCACTCCCGACTTGCTGCTACGCTGCACAAGTTTAACTGTAGGAAAACTAAACTCGACCTTGCTTTTAAAAAATAAAAGCGCCACTCACCGCTGGTTTCTTTAGCATGCTGGTTGGCGGCTCCTGAGGCTTCTTCTTCTTGTCCTTCTTTTTATCCTTGTCGCCAAACGTGCCTTTCACTTTAGCGATGACCTCTGAGTCTGTCTTTGCGTACTGTATCCTCTGGAAAACAAAAGGAAACCAGTCAATAAAGCCCAAAGCCCTTTCAGAGCAAGGAAACATGTCATTGATTCAGATTTCTTATAGATTTTTGCAACTGTTGGAAAGACATTAAACGTTGTTATGTTTTTAATTAAGGTATACACGAGCCACGATGAAGTTGTCAAATCAAATATAAAATCACTGAAACAGAAAGAGAATAGGCCATCAGACCTGATGGGTGATGTGTGTGAGGACAGGGCAAACACAGCATCATCATTCCTACCATGGGTTTGTTGTAGAAGGGGAAGCCCTGAAGTTGCCTCAGTGCGTTTGTGGCGGCAGCGAGCTCTTTGAAGACGACGAAGGCCTGACCCCTCATCTTCATAGTCTTCACCGCCACGATATCTATGATCTGACCGAACTGAGAGAAGAGCGCGTAGAGCGACCGCGTCATCTCTGAAGGAGGAAGAGGAGAAGGACACAAAGTTTAACACAACGCCTCGTGTGTGACTGCAACAAGATTACGATTACATGAGTTTAGTTTTAGACATCGTGGTCTAAAGCTTTAGAGAAAATGTCCAGAGTCAAACTTCTTTGCATCAGCCTAATGTGGTAGATATTTTCATCCGACTTCCGCTCATCATACATTTTGTAAGTATATATGACAGCAATAGACAACAAGGTCCTGCAGGTTCAAAGTGTCACCATACGTCTTTGAGTTTGGTTTTATTTTTGTTAAAGTGGTCTTTAACAGTAACTTACCATCTTTCTTGACTTTGTCATTTATATTGTTGATGTAAATCGTGTGGTTTGGTCGGATATCCATGGTGGTGTCTGACAAAACAGCAAGAGAGGATGTTAAAGTCTGGTTGAACAATTGTACAGTGTCTCGTTCTCCATGTACAAAACAAAACCATCATACAATTAAAATACATTTTTTAACGAGGATTTTCTACAAGGTAACAGCATGAAAACCATTCAAACATAAGGAAGTCTTCTTAAACATCTGATGGTTCCAAAATCATCTTTTGTTGAAGGACACTGCACACTTCTGTACAGTAGTGAATCTGTCAGCACCAATGCTAATGACATATGAAACATGCCCAGAAAGTCTAAAACGGAGCCATTTGCTAAAGTTATCGCGCACAACTCAGAAAGTTATGATTTAATTTCCACTTTCAAGTGTTTTTAACATTTGAATCAGGCTATCTGCGTAATTGAAGCTAATATTAGCATACGTTAGCTCAACGCAAGCTACATCCATTCATAACGCTAGGCTAGCAGCAGTTAGCAATGAGTTCAGCTAACTGATCAGTGTGATCACTGATGTATATATACATAATCTATAGACATGTAAACAATGTACCGGGGATTTGGTAAAATAGAGAAACAGATACAAATAAAATAAAGGTGAGTAAACATTAAACTCACCTCCTCACCACACTGCTCACATGTAACAGGAAGCTGCTGCTGGCGCCGATAACCCAGAGCGCTGCTTTAACATGCTTTACACTTTAGCGCCCCCACAGTCCGGGAGGTGAACTACAGGCATCATTTATAACGTTTCACATGTTGTATTCATAAATGTGTAATTTCCTGCAATGAAATCTCGATGACAAATATGCTTTGAAACAGTTTAGTAGGAATAGAAGAAATCAGCAGTATTGGTAGCGAAAACTGAACGTTTAGCCAAAAAAAGTATATTTAGATGCTGATATTTTTGTGCTGTTACTTGAGTAACATTTTGAATACAGGACTTTTACATGTAACAGAGTTTTTTTTTCTTCACTCTGGTACTTTTTCTGCAGTACAAGATTTAAGAACTTACTACACCCCTGGTTTTTCATGTTTAACCTTTTATCAAACTTCCAGCTGTCTGTCCTCTCCCGGCTTCCGTACAGATGTTGTGTTTTCATCAGCTGATGCCTGCCCGTTACTCTGCTGCTTTTTTGTCACATGAAAGCTAACAAGCTAAACTAACAGTGACCATGGATGTGAGCCGGTTCACACCGGGACGGCGCAGCAGTGTCACCGTACAACTATAACACATGTCCACGGTGTCTTCCCACTTCTCATCCTCCATATCTGTGTAATTTCTACATTTCCTGTGCATTCGGCTGCTTATCTTCGCGACTTTTGCCCTCTTTATCCCACTGGGGCTCGTGCTAATAGGTTAGCCTGCTAGCTAATTAGCTCGAAGCTTGTCATTGTGAGGCTAACTAACTAACTGGATTTAACGGACATGAGACATGGCATCTGTTCGGGTGGCTGTCCGGGTCAGACCCATGAACAGGAGGTGAGTTAAGGACAATGATAAGGTTGTCTAACGTCATATATCATGTTTCTGAAAATATAATGTCATATTATCGTTATTTTTGTTATGCTAACTGACAGATGTAGCTGTTGGTTGAATGCAACTGGCATGAATGGATTTAGGAATGTTATTTTCACTACGTTTTAAAGGTTATTAAAACAGTGTTGCTTTAGCCATAGGTCTTTGAGATTCAGATTCACAGTATTATCAGGTTTTTATGCAGTGGTTTTAACAGAAGTTGAGAGCATACTTGTAAATGTATAAGAAGTCAAATGTTTTCTGTCTATATTGTGTTTTTGGATAATATTACTGTTGCATTAATGTGTATGTTGCATTTGACTGCTGTAGATGTTTATGGTTGGGACAATTTAAACCTCTGAATATGCTTTTGGGTACTTTATTCAACAGCAATGCATATTATTCTAAAATATCATCATATGTTTATGTTGCTGTCCTGTCACATCCATGTTTCTAAAAGAAAAAGTCAACCAAGCTGATCCAAGAGGCTTTTAAAATGTTTATTTTGCTTAAGCATAAGCAGCATTTTGTCTTTGCAAGTACCCCCATATGTAAGATATTTGCCCATTTTAAATCTACGCAAAATTGTATGATTTGTTTATTCAAATGCATCCAAATGTCAAACAACAGGGAAAAAGAAGGCCCAAAATATCCCTGTGAGAAATACAATTTTCCTAACTGTGGAATGAGTGACAGGCTCATAATGAGAGCAAACAGTGTTGCATAATGTGTTGTTCACTTCGAGTGTGTCACTCTTAAGATAACACACACTTTGCTTTATTAGCTGCTGCTGTCTAAACTTACAGAAGTCTAATGTCAAAAAACCTTTAAACCGGAAGTGAGACATGAATTGTGTCTGGTTCTGCTTCAATATTAAGGACGTCATTGAGCCTGAGGACAATCCAGGGTGGAGACAGAGGTTTATACACGACTAAACAAACATGTTGCCCTGCTGACACAATTCATGTTTAGTCATGTGGAATTTAATTGATGTTAACCCACTGTGTCTCTGAACATCCGGGAGTGTGAGGCTGTGAGAAGTACTTTTTAAATTGTAGTTAAGAGACAAGGGCGGTGTGTGTCTCTATAACTCAGTAGTTTTTTTGAACCTTTTACTACTTTTAACATGTGATGCAGGTTGTATTGATATTGATAACACTTATCTGATCGTACTTTGACACATATCAAACAAAGTGAACAAAACAAAGGTTTTATTTGTTTGGTCCCTTTGTTAAGCTCATTTTCAGATGACATGTTTGTTTTTGATGTGTACAACTAATGGAATGTGACTGTAGTTTTTAAGTTGCACCCACTGTATTCAAATACATTTTTAAATAAGGGAAATAAACATGAAGCCAAAAACAAGTAAGGAAGTTTAATATCAAAGTTATAGACTAAAATGTAATGATGATGATTACAGTGATATTGAAACAATGCAACGACACAATCAACAACAACCTCTCAGAATCAGCAATATCTGACTTTTAAAAGAAACAACAAAAAAATGACGTGTCCAGCAGTGGCTCAGTCAGTAGGGGCTTAGACTGGGAATCGTAGGGTCGCCGGTTCAAGTCCCCGAACAGACTTGAAATATGGAAAGTGGACTGCTACTTGGAGAGGTCCCAGTTCACCTCCTAGGCCCTGCTGTGGTGCCCTTGAGCAAGGCACCGGACACTTCCAATCCCCCCTCCCCATTGCTCCCCGGGCGCTGCACAATAGCTGCCCACTGCTCCTAGTACTAGGATGGGTTAAATGCAGAGGACCAATTTCACTGTGTGTGCTCTGCTGTGTGCATGTATGTGACTAATAAAGAGGGTTTCATCTCCGATTCTTCTATCTATCTAATTGGTAGTGCTGCTAAATTCAGCATGATCAAACTTGGTAAAAGTTAAAAAATGATAATAATGTTCCCATATCCTAAAATAAGTAATGTTTTTATGTTATATTACAGCTACCTAACTGACATTGGTGTTTTACAGGGAAAAGGACTTGACCGCAAAATGCATTATCAAGATGGAAGGGAACAAAACGTCCATCACCAACCTGAAGGTACTTTTTTATTTATTAACCAACAGAAGAATACGCTGTTCAAACAGGACGTTATTCAGGCTGAAAATGATCCTAACATATTGAAGCTGTTTGATTAAAACAAATATATGTTGTATTCTCCAAAGATCCCTGATGGCAATGCAGGTGAAGGCAGGGATCGAATTAAAACCTTTACGTACGACTTCTCCTACGACTCCACGGACTCTAAGAGCTCCACATTCGTCTCCCAGGAAAAGGTAGATATTTTAAACCCACAGCTTATGTATAAACCTGTACATGTATGGCATAAAATCAAAACATACATGGTACTACTGACATGAAACACTTATCCCATTACTAAATATCCTTTCTTATGCAGTAATAAAGCTGGAAGTAAAAGTGATAAACGCCCTATAATAACAACGCACCGTGTCCTCCACAAACATGCATAACTGTTTAATCCTGCTCGGCAAACCTCGGCTTTTTGGATGCTTTTTGGTAACAAAGCTCTGCAGAATCAATACTGCGTCTGAAACCTGTTATGTGATCTCACAGAAGCCTTAAAAAGGGGTAAGCAGAAATAAAAACTCACATTTCCTCCTCAGGTTTTTAAAGATTTGGGCTCGGACGTGCTGAGGGCGGCGTTTGAAGGATACAACGCCTGCGTGTTCGCCTACGGTCAGACCGGCTCGGGGAAGTCCTACACCATGATGGGAAATCCTGTGAGTTCTTTTTCAAAACGTGTTACATATATTTGTTCTCCTCACCACTAATCACTCAAAACAGTGGGATTACTATTGATATGCCTTTGGTTTACTGTAACTAAGTACACCTGTTGTCATTATTATGGCTGTTTGGAGCACCAGGAGAAGCGCTATATAAATACCATGTATTATCTCTATTAAATACAGTTTTGATAAACAACTTCATCAAATAAATGAAGTACACTATAGTTGCATGTAAACTCAGATCAGAGTCATTCTAAACTGATGTTGGTTGTGATGGAAGTTTGTGAAAAGCAATGAACGACAGAAATCTGAGAAATACTGCCAGCATGTTAATCCTCTTAATGGTAGAAAATGAGGTGTAGGATATTTAAAACCTAAGAGATCTAAATCAATCTCTCTGCCTGTTGTGGTTTGACTTTCTGTTTGATATTGCAGGATCTCACTGACGTCTTTTCTGTGTGTGTTGTTGTTGTTGTTGTTGTTGTTTTAGGGAGACGCAGGTCTGATCCCGCGGTTCTGTGAAGGTTTGTTCACTCGTATCGCTGCGACGACTCGATGGGATGAAGCTTCCTTTCGTGCAGAAGTCAGGTGAGACCAGATTCACACCGCAGTAGGCTTTTAGGTTTTTTCAAAATGAGCTTTGGTGTATTGCTTCATAACATAAATATAGTCAGACAAAATAAAATACACAAATACATGTTGGTACAACACTGATGAAATGAAATACACAATGACTATGGAGTGAAATGCAAAAATATACTTGCATTTTTGTCCATTCAAAGGAAAGCAGTATAGTAAATGTAACTCTCCTGCTGCATCAAACTCCGATAACCCCAAATAGAAGCACAGGAGCACATTCTTGCTGGAATCAGCTTTATAAATTTATAAACTGTTTCAGCTCTTGAGTTTCATCCTCAGTTTGATTGATAACCACATCCTTTATCTCTCTTCTTGCTCTTCAAACTGAATGCATGACAGAGAGCCGGTAGCATATTCAACTCACTTCAGGAAGGGATGTTTTTAGGATGAAAAGTCTCTAAAATACACTTTGGACAAAAAGCAGATAGAAACTACTCTAGGGGAATTGGGATTATAGCCATGTCTTCCTTCTGGTTTATCTCCTCAGCTACCTGGAGATCTACAACGAGAGGGTGAGAGATCTGCTGAGGAGGAAGTCCACTCAGACCTACAACCTGAGAGTCAGGGAGCACCCCAAGGACGGCCCCTATGTAGAAGGTAAGACAGCAGAGTAAAGCTAAAAAAGTGCAGGAAAATGTCGCTAGTTTTAGTTAGTTATATAGTTGGTGACTTATCTGCATGAGTTAGTCTTTTTTCTTTTGTGTACAACAACGTCATTTTTTTTTCTGTGGTCTGGTTTCAGGTCAAATTTATTGTCTGGGATTTTGAAGTGAATATCTCCGGGTGGTGTTTTGTTCTCACAGCAGTTTAAAATGATGTTATTTTTATAATTGTATCTTAGAGTCTTTAAGTTGAGTAGGAATATTTAAGCCGTAATCTGTGTACTTCTGTCTCAGATCTGTCCAAACACCTGGTGCAGAACTACAGCGACGTGGAGGAGCTGATGGAGGCCGGAAACATCAACCGCACCACCGCCAGCACCGGCATGAACGACGTCAGCAGCCGCTCGCACGCCATCTTCACCATCAACTTCACACAGGTCAGAAAATAATCTCTTCGGGAAGTGAATACTCTAACTACAGAGGGTAAGTTTCCTTCTGTAGAGGCAACTGGACACCACAGAACGATTCACTGAAAATAAGTGCTTTAACCCTTTTGGTAAAGTTAGCTCTGGTCTCCTTATAGAACAGCATGAAGATAAACAGTATCTTTAAAAATAAAAAGGTACACTAACTGTGGTGCAGGTGTTGGTAGCAGTTCATTATTTATTCATCCAAATGTAGAATACACCCACTTCTTTTCGAGGTTGCTGGATCCAAACACAGCAGAAGAAGAAGAGTTTGCTCCAAAGGAATTCCTGGAATCAGAGTTTTTCTTAGTTTGGCCTGAAACTGCAGATAAGAAATACTTTAGTACTTTTTAAAATATGAAACGTTTTTTTAAATATTACAAAATAATTAAGCATGATATATTTCAGCTGCTGATTTCGGACAATAAAATGGAAACTATAAACTATCTGGTATTTTACAGTTCAACATTCAGAGGCTTTTAGTGTCTTATTTTGGCGATCCACGTTTTGAATCCAGGCTGCCATCAATGCAACATAAGATATACTTAAGACATAAAAATAAATAAAATAGTGCCAGAAGAAACAGATTTGTGCACGTATAGTACTGTATATTCACAGGATTTGACTAAAGAAATTAGCGGAAATTTCATTTGTGTCACATCTTTTTAAAAGGACCAAACTTAGACTGATATCCCCTCTCTGTCTTTTTTTAGGCTAAGTTTGATTCAGAGATGCCCAGTGAGACGGTCAGTAAGATCCACTTGGTGGATCTGGCCGGCAGCGAGCGAGCCGACGCCACCGGAGCGACGGGCGTCCGACTGAAGGAGGGAGGAAACATCAACAAGTCGCTCGTCACCCTGGGCAACGTCATCTCTGCACTAGGTCAGAAACGGAAGATAATCTCGAATCTGTTTTCAAACTTTCATCTGTCTGATTTTAGTTTGCGATGTTTGCTGACTGAAGGATCTGTTTGTGTTCCAGCGGACATGGCGCAGGAGGGAGTGAACACCAACCTGAAGAAGAAGGCGGTGTTTGTTCCCTACAGAGACTCGGTGCTGACCTGGCTGCTGAAGGACAGCCTGGGCGGAAATTCCAAGACCATCATGATCGCCAGTGAGAGAAAAACATTTAAGAACACAAACATTTAGAATCTTCTAAACAACAGAAGTACCTGATGTAAGCATGTCTCTTTGCAGCTGTTTCCCCCGCTGACGTGAACTACGGAGAGACGCTCAGCACCCTGCGGTACGCTAACCGAGCCAAGAACATCATCAATAAACCCACCATCAACGAGGACTGCAACGTCCGGCTGATCAGAGAACTGCGGGCCGAGATCGCCCGGCTGAAGGCTCTGCTGGTTCAGGGCAACCAGGTAAACAAACTCTGACAGATACACACCCACTGGAGCTCTGACTTCAGGGAGGTTATTCAGGCCTTTTCACAGGTAATCTACTGGTTAAAACAAAGGGAAGACGCCAAACTAGAAGGAGCTGCAGCAGGTGGAGGGTAGAGCTGCAACAACAAGTCGACTGGTCATCAGAAAAATAATCAATTTCTTTGTTTGAGTCATTTCTGAACAAAAATATCTGAAAATACCGTTCACAGCTTCTTAAAATATTAATATAGTCTTATTTCCTTTCATATCATATTCAAATCAATGTTTGTGGGCTATGAAAAAAACAAGACATTTAAAGACCTTAGACTTTGAGTAAATGGGATGGACGTGCATCGACATTTCGGGACGTTTAATATAAACCAAACAATTATTCAATGAAATAATCGGTACAGATTAAACGATAGTGGACATTTTCATCTCTTCTGAATCTTTTCATGATATTTTGTTTTGTTTCAAATATGCTACTCGTTTGAACAGTTGTGATATTTATACTAAGTGTTTTTAACTGTTTGTGTGTCAGATTGCTCTCCTGGATTCGCCCACTGCTCTCAGCATGGAGGAGAAACTGCACCAGAATGAAGCCCGAGTGAGTCTCCACGTTCACAACCTTTTTCAAACAAGTGTGATGACTCCTGTGCTAAACTAGATATGTACTTGCTATTCATTTGAGCTTTTTGTTCTTCTGCTGAAGGGTTTTAACACCGTTCACCCAGTGGTTTCTGTTGAGTTTTTATTGGTTTGTTTGTGCTCGCAGGTCCTGGAGCTGACTAAAGAGTGGACCAACAAGTGGAACGAGACGCAGAACATTCTTAAGGTACGTTGATTTATTTCTGTGTTTCATGCTCTCTGTGTGGGCTGCCTGATTCCAACAACATCTGCTGACCTGTGCTTGATAATAAAAAGAGAATATGGATTGTTCTTTGCACATCATATTATTTGTATAACCTCAATATTTATTTTGCTCTTCATTTTTCATTTTTCACCTTTAACCATTTTTCTCTGGATAATGTATTTTTCTAGTTTGATTGTTTTTTCTAACTTAAGTTTTATAACATGGTCTGATGTATCAAAATAGTCTCCAAATAAATTCCGATGTGTTACATAAATTATATATCTTCACACTTTATCATTGCTAATGTCCTCTTACAGTGCAGATTGTTTTTTAAGTTCTTATTTTCTTTTGATTGTCTCTACATTTTCCTTGTTTGTGATCACCTGCTTGGCATTAACCTGTTTGTGATGTGGTGCCTGCAGGAAGAGACTCTGGCTCTGAGGAAGGAGGGGATCGGGGTGGTGCTGGACTCAGAGCTGCCTCACCTCATCGGCATTGACGACGACCTCCTCAGCACCGGCATCATCCTGTACCATCTGAAGGTCGGGAGTTAGATCACTGTTGTTGACCCGGTTTGAAGAAAGTCTTCATCGAGGTTTTAAAGGAAATTTACTGGAAGAATGTAAACAACAAACTCATCCGAGACATTTTTACCTAATTTTCATTTAGAGACCGTCTCCATAACGACTTTAGCTTTGCAGAATGATATGTCTTCCTGTGTGTGCTTTAGTGTCTTTCTGTTGCCAACCAGCTTTGAAACTTCTCTGTGTTTTTTCTTCTTGTTCCTCAGGAGGGACGGACTTATGTGGGCAGAGATGACGCGTCCACTGAGCAGGACATCAGTGAGTTCTCTTTTTAAAAACTCTAGGGGAAAATGTACAGATTAACCTACAAGGAAAACCTTTTTTTTCTCCTGTTAATTTAATTTCACTGGAGATGTGTATGTGCACCACAGAGAAACTTAAGGAAAGACATGAGTAAATACATTCCCACGGGATCATTTTGATACACATCACATGTTTGGACGTTAGATCAACTTCATTTTATGTACTAGTTGTCAACATATCTAAATTCAAACAATGTTCTTCCTTTTCTGCCAGAAGTAGTTTGATATCTTACGCAGAAACTCATATATAAAACAGTTTTACACAGTTGTAAATGTTTATTACTTTATATATATTTTTCCCAGAAAGATTGAACCTGATCCTCTAAATTAACTCTCTTTGTCTTTTAAGAACTGCCTTATTTGATATTTGACATGGTATCTCTTTACCTGATATTGTAACTGCAGAGGTTGATTCTGTTTTTAGCAGTCAGTTGAATTCACGTCTTCTTTCTCCCTCCTGCAGTCCTGCACGGTCTGGACCTGGAGAGTGAACACTGCATGTTTGAGAACCAGAACGGGAAAGTGACTCTGGTGCCGCTCGGAGGAGCTCAGTGTTCGGTGAACGGAGTCCAGGTGACGGAGCAGTCGCAGCTCAACCAAGGTGAGAGAGAAGTCTGAGGAGAAATCATCAATTGTCTTCACTTAAAATACACAGAGGACATGTTGAATCTCCAGATGTGTGAAAGACATTTCTGATGTGGTGCAGGAGCTGTGATTCTGCTCGGCAGGACCAACATGTTTCGGTTCAACCATCCCAAAGAGGCAGCAAAGCTGAGGGAGAAACGAAAGGTGGGACTTTATCTTCTGAGTGTGTTCCCTTCAGAAAACCTGAAAATTATACTGAAACTGCTCTCAGTTCAGAGCCACTACACTCAAACTGCTCAAAAGACCTTCCAGAGGAGCAGAATATATTGATATTTTAAAAATAAATACAAATCCATCTTTTAAGTCTGTCTTTTAAGTCTGTCTTTTTTGTTGTGTTTTGTGTATTTTTAGCTTTTATAGTTATTTTGCATCATTTTGTTTTTACTTTGTCGTTGGTCATTGTGACTTGTTTTATTTTAGCCTTTTATTCTACTTTTAACGTCTTCATTTCCTCTTGTAAAGCACTTTGAAGTTCATTATTTTGTTCTAAAGGTGGTGTATTGATACATTTCCCCCCTCAGAGTGGCCTGCTCTCTACGTTCAGCCTCTCCATGACGGATCTGTCTACGTCCTGTGAAAACCTGTCCACTGTGATGCTCTACAACCCGGGGTGAGTGTTTGAACACACAGATAACATCAGCTGCATGTGATGCTCTGCTGCAGTGCATCCCCCCTCTGCATCTGAGACCCCGCCCCCCCAGTACTCTTTTTTTTTTTTATCAGAGCTGATAGAAGGACATGCCTACCTGCAATTGCAATGACAAGGAAAAAAGTGAGGGCTGAAAGGTTTCACTTCTAGTTCAAAATGAATGAAGTTCTAAGTTTGTATGTCAGGAGTAAACGGACCATTTTTGTCTAGAGTTTTGTTCTGAAATGATTTCTTCCAACCCACTTTTAAATATATTCTGAGCAAGTCTCCACTTTGCCTTATTTATTTACCATAATTTGACTTGTTCTCCCTCCTTAAAGAATTAGCCTGCTGTGTATCGGGGGAGCATTATAAGTTTTGCTGTATGTGATCTGCTGTAAACCTTCAACACACTGCTGTATGTAACGTACCAATAGAGGCAATTGATCATCTATATTTCCCCTATTGTCATCAAATACCATCAAAAGTTATCGTACCTTGAAAAGTATATTGTGTGTGTTGATGTTTTGCTAAATGAAGTTCATGCTTTTGCCATTGTGTGAGCAGATGAAAATCATAGCATTTTAATGAGAAATATTAAACGTACAGCAGAGAAATCAGGGCAAAACACCGAATTGGTTTGTTTCCACAAAAAATCCACATTTTCACTTCTTAAAGCGCATCAAAGTGATGTGTGTGAACTAAATCCTTTAGTTGCTGTGATCATTTTTAGAAGACAAATGGCTTTTGTTTCTGCAGCTGATATTTTTTGAGCCTATTCATGATCCCCAGAGGATAACCCTCACTTATTTTGGACTTGTGTTTTTCATGTAATGAGCTTCAGGGCGAACTGTGAGCTGAATAAAGGCTGGATTTTGATGGCATTTGTTGTAAACTGTGAAGTTCTGCAGAGGATAAACCCACTGAGGTTCAAATATTTCCTCTCAATTAATACATTTTTCAAGAAATTGATAAGAAAAGAGTGCATTCTGGTCTTTTCCTGTCGCCAAATATCAAGATTTCTTATCAAATGATTGTAAAGAGAGATTTGTTTGGTTTATTTGTCCAGAACAGAACATGTAGACTTTCTGTAAGCTTCTGTTTTCTATCGGTGAATTAACTGTTTAAACCCTGTCCCGTTGACAGTCTCTTCACTGAGAAGGGCCCCATCTTCCTCAGGTAGACTCAGCCGTCCACTTCCTGTCTAACTGTCCTGTGTTAGACCCAGACGTCTGTTGATTCGTCCAGTCCTTTAACTTGACCCCTCACTGTCTGTTTTTATTATTATTTTGCACTCCATCCTGTTGCCTGCGTCTCCATCTAAGCGTGTGAGAGTAGAGAATGTATCGTTGCTTTTTCACATTGCCTGGCATTTCATTTTGTGCTGCTTTTATTTATTGCACCTTCCTAGTTGTGGTTTTTGATGTTGATTTTTTTTTTGGGGTGTGTTTTTGTTGATAAGAGTAAAGGAAGCTGATGGAGTGTTTTGTGTTTGCAGGCTTGAGTTTGAGAGACAGCAGCGAGAAGAGCTGGAGAAACTGGAGCTGAAAAGGTAAAAGTCCTAAAGACTACTGACAGTCTGGATCATGCAAGACTCACAGGGTCTAGTCACAACAGTTGTTGGCATTTTCTTCTATCTTTACCTTTTGTTAAGAGTTTAACTTTTTTCATACTAATCCTAGTTTCCATGCAAAAGTCTCATTTCATCAGACTTCTATCCAGAATTCACTCGAGAAAATCCCCTTTATGTAAAGTGAGAGCATAGGATAAGAGATGGCAGCAGAAGAAGTGTAATCTTGAATATTAATACAAATAAATACTAAAATGCAATTCAGAAAAATCTTTAAGTCCAAATTATCATCAAGAAAAAGTATTTAAATAATCCTGAGAAACTCTGTTGAGGCTGTGGAAGAAATGAGGAGGTTAAAGTAAAATATTTATGTTGCTGCTGCTGCAGGAGGCTGATAAAGGAGATGGAGGAAAAGCACCAGAGTGAGAAGGCAGAGCTGGAGAGGCTGCAGCTGGAGGTGGAGAGTCAGCGTAAAGAGTCTGAGGAGGTGCAGCAGAGGATCCTCCATCAGGAGGAGAGCCTCCGCTCCCGCAGCCAGGACATCGAGAGCCGCCTGCGAGACTTCCTGGCCGAGAAGGAGCGCTTCGAGGAGGAGCGGCGCTTGGAGAATCAAACGGAGGATCTCCAGCGGCAGAAATTGCAGCAGGAGGAAGACATAGAGGAGGAGCAGGATGAAGAGCAGCGACGGCAGCAGGAGGCGGCGGAGCAGACAGAGATCTACCGCGAGCTGGAGAGGCTGAAGAGGGAGCGCGAGGAGCAGAAGGTTCGTCTGGAGACGGAGCATCGGCGCCTCGAGGAGCAGGACCGGGAGCAGCTGAGTCTGGTGGGGCGGCTGGAGGAGCAGCTGAGGGAGAAACACGAGGCCTCCTCCATCCTGCTGTCCCGGGAGGATGCCCGCCGCCTGGAGGAGGAGCGCCGAGCCCTGGCTGAGATCAGAGAATCACTCCTCAGAGCAAAAGAGGCCTCAGAGCGGACCGACGTGGAGGAAGCCGGCGAGGAGGCGAGATCAGCCCTGACACGGTACACTGACTTCAAGGAGGCGCAGGTGAAGGAGCTGGGCCAGCTGGAGGAGGGGCTCCGGCAGCAGAGGGAGCGCCTGGAGAAGGAGGTCTCTGTGGAGAGAAGCACTCTGCTGCACCTCAACCACGGCCTCAAAGACCGACACCAGCAGCTGAAGGAGATGCAGGAGAAGGGGGCGCAGGATGCCACTGCTGTTTCCCAGGAGGAGCAGCTGGTGAAGCAGGCAGAGCACAGACTGCAGTTCAAGGAGCGGCAGCTGGCCAGCGTTTCTGACGGACTCCTCCCAGTGCTGGCCGAGGAGAAGCTGAGAGCGGTCGAGATGCTCGAGCGCAGCGGAGGAGGAAACAACGGGAACTGCGACATCCCGCCGGGCTAGACAACACGCTGTTCCAGGTGGAGAAGGAGCTGGAGGAGAAGGAGGAGAAGCTGAGCCTCCACCTGCACAGAGCTCAGCAGCTGCAGCAGCTCCAGGAGACCTACGAGTTCACGGCCAACGTGGCGCGGCAGGAGGAGAAGGTGAGGAGGAAGGAGAAGGAGATCCTGGAGTCGAAGGACAAGCAGCAGAGGGAGGCGATGGAGCAGGCCGTGGCCCGGCTGGAGAGGAGGCACTCAGCCCTGAGGCGCAGCGTCTCCCTGGAGCCTGACACCGAAGAGCAGAGACACAAGAGCTCCGTCAGGAACCCGAGGAACGGGGCCGAGCTGGAGCAGCACAGGTCAGAGACTCTAATCAAATGTCCAAGTCCAAATGTTCTGAATCAGATATGGAGAAAGGCAAAAATAAATCACCATCTTTTTTTTAGTGCTGCCTCAAAAACAGAGGTCATCGTGTTGTTGTTTTCACTCTTAAGGGTGGAGCGGGAGATCCAGAAGCTGCGACAGAGGATCAGTGAAGGAGAAGACAACAACAGGAGTCACTCCATCAGTAACGAGGAGAAGACGAGCTCTCCGGTCAGCCACATGCAGAGTCTGAACACGCTGCTGCCGCTGTCCGACGACAGGTACGCCTCACAGAGTACTGATGGTGTTTGTTTTGATAGCTATTAGTCGTAGCACTGCTTCAGATCTCCATGCAACTTGTGTCATAGTCAGTCGCTCTCAAGATTTGTTGAGGTAAGGTCTTGACAATTTCAAATTCTCTTTTTGAAAAACTTTAGCTTAATCTATTTGTAGTCCGCAGTTGTTTTGCTTCAGAGATGGAAAATATATCGTTGTTGGACGTCATATTTAGTGTATTTCTTTCGGTAACTAAGAACAACTGTCTTTATAATGTGATCGTTACTCAGTTAATGTTGTCTATCTTCTATACTATCTATCCCCAAACTTAAAACAATATTTAGCATTATTACAAATAAAGTATAGATTTATTCGTCTTGCTTTTTCTGTGAACCGTTTTGCATTTATTTGCTTACATTGTTACTCGATGTGATTCTCATCCTACCAGGATAAATGCATACATTGAGGAGGAAGTCCAGCGGAGGTTACGCAAGATGAATCTTCTCAACGGCAGCAGCAGCAGCATGGATCTGTCTCTGTCCTCCGAATCACTCAGGGTAAGAACTGCAGTTTATTCCAGCATTCATTATTCTTCTCCTGACCCAAAAAGTGGTTCTTCCTACAGGCCTTTACTCGGATGAACACTTCGCTCAGTCATACAGAAAAACATCCACTTAGTTTTACAATATTTTGTGTTATTCCAGTAAAACCTACATGCTGTAAACTGTAATAGGGTGATTTTACTGATTATTGTTGTGTTCTCTCACAGTGTCTGTGCAGTAAAAGCTGTCAGACTTTTGAATATTTTCGGATTTCTCAGAATTTTGAATATTTTCAGAATTTCTCAGAATTTTGACTTTTTATTTTATAGTATTCTTCTGTAAATCCTTAAATGAACTTTTTTCTACGTGTTTTAATAGTATGTTTGAATATTTTGTCAGAATCAGCTCTTGAATGTATACTTGGTTGTTAAAAGTGAAGTGTAAAATAAGGACATCCAGCAGGTCCAGTGTGTTGGCGCCTTTGTGTAGAACTGATATTTAGCTCTTTAACCCTGCAGGAGGAGGAAGAAGCTAGTGACTGTAGCTCTGTTAGATTAACAGAGGAGGTAAGACCAGGATCCACCTGCTCTGAATGAGACTTCCCCCGCTCGGAAATCTGCATGACTCCCTCAAATATGATTATGGATCGACTCATTAACACTTATATCAATCAGTTCTGTTGTTTGCTCTTTTAATTGGGTTCTCCGCTCCTGATCTAATACCATCCTGGTTTTCTTTCATTTGTCCCTTTCTCCTGGCATTGTGGGATATAATTAGAATATGTATTATTTGGTATTTGTGAAACTGATAATTCATGTCTTAATGTTTTCAGGATGATGAAAAGCAGCTCAACATGAATCCGAGAAGGCTTAAATATGAGGTAAGTAATCAAATTTGAGTATTGGGGTAATTTTAAAAATAAATCAATCAAAATCTGTACTTACATTTAAACAATGACTCAAAGGCATGTTAAAAATGACGTACTTAAACTGATTCCACATATAATTTACCACAATCAATGTCTTTTTAAATGAGATGGTGAATAGATTTCTATTGTATTTCTTCAGGTTTTGCAAAACACAGGAATTCACAGTCGTACAAATGTTCTTTTTATCATTCCAGTTTGGTAGGATGAGACAAAGATTGAGATTTTGCAACACTTGTTTTATTTGTGGAAGACCAGAGGGAAGAAAGCCCATTCTCCTCTTTATGATGGTAGCCAGCAGATAGATGAAAAGTAGACTGACAGCAAAACACATTGAAATATCTAAAACTCTGTATTTCATCTCAACGTCTAAATATTGGTGTCATAGTTTACGCAGATCCCTTTTTTAAAAGTCAATGACATCCGAGATAGGTGGATTCCAAGCCAGAAGCTAACAAATAACTAAGTGTTGTTGTATTTAGAATGTAAAGTTTCTTGGTACACTTGTCATCCTAATTTGCATGCCAAACCTCTTCATACTGTTAATTTTGAATCACTTACAACTCGCCTGTGCACCTGGTGATGGAAGAATGGTAATTCTCAATGGGTTGGATCATGGACTTCAGTATAATTCCTTCACGTCCTTCTTGGCGATGTAGTCATGGACTCCCCCCCTTGTGCACACAGAAAGCCTGCGAGTTCCTGTCTAGCTTCCTGCCTGTCCCGGAGCTTGAGGCTTACTCCCCTCCTCACAACCAGAAAAACATTTTGGAAGAACCAGAGAACAACGTCTTAAAGCTTCACAGAGAAGAAATACTAGAATCAGCCGGAGACTTGATTAAAAAAGAGGAAGAGCCTTACAAATGTTGCGACAATGACAAATGGTGGCAGAAAGGAGTGACAATACCCCATGAGAAGTTGCCCAAGATGTCTGTAAACCTGATCTGAAGCTTTGTGTCACCTCAGAGACAAACGGATTTCATGAAAACAAAAACAATGCTGATAAGGGAGGAGACTCTTCAGCCTGCAGTGAACCTGATGAGGATAAAAAGGATGAAGATACAGAAAGCCAGCTCCAAACAGGGATAGCAAGAGATGGTGAACTTCCCAATGGTCAACCATCAGAGTTGAAGAACTATGTCAATGGTAACATCAAGAAGGAACCTGTCAATGGTCAAATAAAGCAGAAGCCCGACACAGAACTGAGCAAGTAGCGCCAAAGAGGGGCTTTTCTTTTGGTTATTTTGCTGGACAGTTGTCCGAAGTATACAAAGACGCCAGTCGAACACTACAGGGCACAAGTGAAATCATTCGAAATGTACGAGTGGCTGAAATGAAGGATGTAGTCTCGCAGTATGTGACCATGATGTCCAAAGAGCTGCCACTGATTAACCGAATGCAGCTCAATCCGGAGCCAGAACCTTGCGTCGTTGCCAAGGAGAACAAAGTCAGTCTGGTTGATCTGTCCAAAGATTGCGCCCTTCGTCTTTCTCAAAGGTGTGGCATGTCTACAATCCCGGGCGTCTCAGAATTGCCAGAAGGCTCTGTGTCGTCTCTCAAAGACCAATGTCCTGAAGTGTATTATCAGAAATTAGTCCAGCTGCCTTCAGCCTTGTCTGAGCTACAGTCCTTTACATCCCAGAAGATGCTTGACAAGTTGGAATCTCTTAGTCCTCAAAAAGTCAACAAGCTCTTGAGTATCTTCTGGCTCGAAGCTGCCAACAGCAAGCAGCCGATACCAAAGCCTGGGTGCTTGCTTTTGACAAAAAAGGAGATAATAGTGCTGTCAAGTGAAGCAAATTCAGAGGACCCCATAACTATTCATCACCATTTGAATCTCCTGGAAATCAAGAAGGTCCAGATAAGTTTAGCAGGTCAGCACGCTCGCCTTATCGACTCCACCGAAGACACTATCTTGGTAGTTTTTACCCACAGCAGAGAGCTGACCCAGGAGTTCTGCAAGGCTTTACTGAAGGTCCTTTCTCAGGGAGAGTTCTCTGAAGAGGCTGAAGATCACCCGTTGCTCTCCGGTGACCTCATGGTCCTCTCTTTGGATTGGACGTCAAACATTCCTGACATCGTCTAGATAATGGAGTTCAAGTCACCTCCAGATTCAAGCGCATCCTCGCAGACCTGCTCTACATCGTCCACGGGAACATGGAGGGTCCTGGCAAACCTTCTCTGGCACACATTCATCCTCTGCTCTACACCAGCGTCAAGGTCAAGGATGTTCATCGCTTGCCCAAAGACTCGATTTATCAGTTCCTCCTGACGGACAGTCATGTGGCTCTTATCCGGGAGGAGGGCGTCTTCCACCCGGTGCCGCGGGGCTCCAGTCTGGTCCCGGCTAATCCTCAGTTTCAGGCCCTCAGACTCTGCCGGCGATCAGATATCAGATGCCTGTTCGTGAGGAAGGATGACAACTGCCTGGTGGTGGATATCACATTTAAAACTCAGAAACCCTACACTCGAGATAAGAAGATTGAGTTCAGACGAGGCTCGGTTGATGTGTGCTCCATCTCTAATTTGAACACTCAGGAGGATTCCTGGAAGTTATCTTTTGGTTCTACCTCAGACGCTGTGATCTTGATAAACCATCTGTGTACTTGAGTTAAACACCTAAAGGCAGTTTCACTTGAATTGAGTCACAAATGCAAACGTCCAAAAGGAAGACGTAGAAATAAGAAGATATTCAGTCACCTTTACTTGTTTTATAAAGCGTTAAATAAGTTACCACAAATTGATGGAAAAAAAGAGTTAGAGATATTTCTGGAAACATGAATATTTGTAATGCCAAAGTAAAAAACAAAGCATTTCAAAGTAATTTTAGAATATTTCCCCGTCTTTTAAACATTTCTGTGATTTGGTCATTGTGCCTCAAAGTCCTAAAGATGGTCCTTTAAAATAAAGAAGCACAGATCGTGTTTGTGTCGTTTGTACGTTAGAATGAACAAATGGAAAATGGAAGAAAAAATAATCTGGATGTTTTTTTTGCTTTCTACTGTTTTTAAGTCATGTGATTTGATATTTGTTGTACTTTTCGATCATTTAAGGTTTAAAGGGAACATTTCGCAGCTGCACATTAAGTCTTTAAATATTGATCTGATGACTTCAATAAGTGCTTCATGATGGGAAGTGATTACCCATGAAATGTGATTCATATGTATTGAAATCAACAATGTTTAAAGTGCCATTAAATGTGCGATGTTAATAAACTGGACACTAAAGATCAAGCCGTCAGTGATTCTTATGAACGAATATATTTGGCATTTAAAATAAATCATTCTTAAATCAAGCATTCATGATCATTTTTTGTAATGTTGTCTGAGTCAACCCTTTACTCTCCACTTCCTTCCTTTCTTCTTCTTCTTCCCTTCTTTTCTTTGTCTTCTATCTCCCGGTGATTTCCTCTGCAGCATCTGGTTGGTCGCGCTCCCGGGACGAGCTCCGACGGCCTTCAGGAGTCCGTTAAAATTAATATTCCTCGTTACGTTCTCCGCGGGCAGGGGAAGGACGAGCACTTTGAGTTCGAGGTGAAGGTGAGGTCCCCCTATTATACTCTTTTTCAACAATATCTGACGGGTCTCAGATATATACAGAACATGTCTCTGATGGGCTGAAACATCAAACAGATAATTGTAGCATCCCATTAACCCCCCTGTTCTGTGTCTGTAGCTTTAAATGCTAATGAGCTGCTGCTGGCCACGCCCCTCTGAGAGGTGATTGGTTTAAAAAATGACAATGGTGCTCTAGGAGGAGATTCAGGGGATAAGGTGGGCAGGTGTTACATTGGTTAGTTATTGCGTAACCCAAAAACATTGTGACATCACAAAGTGACCAAGTAGTAAAATATTCGGGGTTTGTTTTTTGAGATTTTGTTTCACAATTATAAAAAATATCTGAGATGAGTTTTGAAACTGAAAGCTTGTTTACTTTTTTGTCAGACTTACATAATGTTTCTCTCTGCACGTTCAGATAACCGTGGGGGAGGAGATGTGGACCGTGTTCAGACGCTACAGTCGCTTCCGGGAAATGCACAAGAGCCTGAAGTTAAAATACCCCGAGGTGAGACCGTTTGATTCACTTTGACAACTATTGAGTGTGTTTGTCAGGGTCACACGTCTCTGAGCTTTGTTTAGAGTCACACAGAAGTCTTTGTTTGTTTCAGCTGGCAGCTCTCGAGTTCCCTCCCAAGAAACTGTTTGGAAACAGAGACGAGCGGATGGTCGCTGAACGCCGGAATCACCTGGAGGCAAGACATCTTTTTACAGTTGAATTAAACATCCATCCTGTGGTGGAAAGTGAGGATTGAGATGTCGATATTGTGGCGTTCTTCCTGTGCATGTGGTGAAAATGTTACTTATAAATGACACACATAATTACTAGAGCTACTAAACAACCATAGTTTAAATGTATTTCCTGCCTTTTCTCTGTTGCTTTGGTAGATGCTGCCCTCTGTCTGCAGCTCACTTATTTTAAATGTTAACCTTACATTTCATTTAGCTGACGTTTTTGTGCAAAAAACATAGAGAATCAAACTCAGAACAACAAGGAGAGTGCAGATATAATCACTCCAAGCAAGTCATACCGTTGTAAGAGCTGGTGAATGAGTCTCAGGTGTCAGCTAACTCCGTCTCTGCTCTTGTTGTTTTCTGCAGCGTTATCTGAGGAACCTGTTCCGGGTGATGCTGTCCTCCTCCAGCTCTCCTCTCAGACCAGACGA
This sequence comes from Eleginops maclovinus, assembly GCF_036324505.1. Classification (NCBI taxonomy): domain Eukaryota; kingdom Metazoa; phylum Chordata; class Actinopteri; order Perciformes; family Eleginopidae; genus Eleginops; species Eleginops maclovinus. The sequence goes on from NC_086353.1 coordinate 2,624,831, forward strand.
TGACGGCGGTTTCCATCTCAGCAAACACGCCATCTGCGAGTTCTCTCCGTTCTTCAAGAAGGGCGTCTTCGAGCACAGCAGCCACGGCACCGGCTGACCCGACAGAGAGAAACACCCTCTTCCAAAACCAAAAGGAAGAACTGCTCGGTGCCTTTTCCCCCAGAGAATCCCCTCAGAAGATCAAAGAAGGAAAAGCTCGCAGGTCAGTTTCCTCTCCAGACTCCTGTCGTCCTGAAGATCTGAAACCAGGTGCTGCTCAGAGGAAGAGGAAACTCACGGCTCTGTTTAAGGAGTTTAATTAACACTATGTTACGGCAATATTAACTATACTTACATGCAGCTAGGATATTTATAGAAACTCCCTCATGTAGTGAAGGTTTTGCAACTCTAATAGTAGGAAAAGGCTGCTTTTTTATATCAACTGCTGAACAAACAGTGATCAACTAAACGGTTCATCATCGGCAAAGTCATATATAATACAAAAACGCCACACATTTCAGCTCGTAAAATGTGAAGATTTGAAATCATGATATACAGGATATATATGGACTGTCAGTCGCTGACAAAACAATGCATTTTTAACAGTTGACTTAGAGTCTGGGAAATTATGTTGGGCATTCACACATTTTTCACACATTTTCACACATTTTATAGACCTATGAACCACAGTTTCAAAAGAAAATAAGGAATGGATAATAGAAATGTTTATTTATTGTAGTTGAAACACATGATGGACCTTGAATTTGGGAGAGAACAGGTATGAAAGACTGAACACTACTTAGAGAGTACATCACATTATCCTTTGTTTACTGACAGTAGTTTGCACTCGGGTATAAATAAACATTAAACTGTTAAACGCTAGTCTGTGTGTTAGCTCCAGATCACAGAGAAACAGTAACAGTAACGATGCAATGCGAGAAGGACTAAATATTAGCATGGCAAGACGTAATGTGATGTATATTTGAAGCTTTAGTCCAAAAAAATCTAATGTCTCCTGTTGTCAGACACTGTCACTGTGACTCCAGCACTGTTTTGAAGTTAGAGAAGGTCAGACATCACTCAACAAAGGTATTAAAGCTGAAGTAAGTTAGTGGAAGTGAAGCTATAACACACAACCAGTAACAAGTCATGAGCTGAGGCTGCCAAACCACCAGAGTTAAGAACGGGTTTCCATTAAAGTCATTCATGTAATATCAGTGCCAAGCTTTGTATGGGTCCAAGCAGGAGTTCATGAAGTTCAATTTATATCATTCCCAGACGTGGAATAATCCCAAAGATTGTTACAAGGACAGAATTTGCCATTTTTGTTATTTTTACATGTTGTTTTTATACTTGAATTGTGACCTGTGACCTTTAAAGGATATTTTGAGGCTTGATCTACAACGTGAGAGTGCTGAGAAGAGAGAAAGTGTTTCTAAGTTTGTTCCTTGTAAGCTTTCTCCTGCTTTTACAAGTCATTTAACCATTTATTTTGCTGTAATTGTCCCCAAAGTTAAATTAGGTGGAAGTTTGTTGGCATTATATAGGAATCATAATCATGGAAAACCTGTAGAATGAATAATTAGTCAAATCAGCTCAAATTGAATCCCTTTTACTCATCCGATTCTCGTACGTTTATACACTTAGTAAAATTACGCAGACATAAACTTTCAGAGGGAATATGTTTTTCCTCCGGCAGCTCGACACTTCTATTTTCCCGAGCTGATTTTATTTCCCAAAGATCCATCATGTGATTGGATCCTGAAGTCTTCCTCCTCACGGTTTATTTTGGACACTAGTGGAGTTTAAAGCCGGCTGACCACTGACTGCGTTTCATAAGCCATACTGTGTGTAAATAGATTGTAAATGTTGATGTGCATAGTTTTTCTATACGATATGCTTGTCTGCAATGTGAACGATTGACATTGAATGTCAGTAAAGGGAATGTACCACAACATTCAGACTGTGGACTGTTTTTATTCCTTGGTGAAGCACCACTGTGTGGGAGAGAAACTCTGGAGGGAACACTGGGATTTTAGCCTTTGCAGACCATTTACATGCACACAAACATATATAACACACTACAGGAAAGGGAAAACCCCAAAGAGCATAATGGGGCCTCTTATACAAGACTTAAGAAGGTACCAAAGTCACATAAATGTCAAAAATGAGACAAATATTCTTTATTGTTGTTTTAACAACGTTTGATTGAAGTTGTGATTCGGAGTTTACTTCATTAACACTTTCATCACAAGCAGCATCCTTAGAAAACATTGACTCTTAACAGGAGGATGGTTTAATAAGCAGGATAAAGAACCTCAGGGAACTTTTACATTTGTTTAAATGAAGAAACTCAGCAGTGACTGCACTTTCATTATGGTGTGTTACTGATCTTTAGGGAATCGATGAAATGAGACGGAGGTAGAGAAGTCTTTTTGGTGTTTTGAAGTATCCAGGTAGAGCAGGTGAGTGATCACCTGACTCCTGCAGGAGCTCAGTGTTTGGGGTCCGGCCCCGGAGAGTCCTGCCGCCCCAGGATCTGCTGCGAGGGTCTGAAGGGGAAGTCGTACAGCGGGACCCCCAACGCCTGCAGCTTCTCCTGGCAGCTCCTCAGCAGCTCGTCGTACTCCTGCAGGTCACACATTTACTTCACTCAGCTGACTGTGAAAACTCTCATTAGCTTTAATAAAATGAAACCTTTTGGGAGGACTGACCTTACAATCCCGAGCCAAGCCACCCTGAAGGTCATTGATGGTGACTTGTTTGGACTCCAGTATATCCTACCAGCAGGAAGAAACACATGCAGACATTTCAACTTGAAGCTCAAACACAGATTAAAAGAAATCTACATAACAAGGAAGAATGATTGTAAGTCTCCAAGCAGTCAGAGAAAACAACAACATAATGATGATCTAACTGTTCTCCTATAATCTGGTGTAGGGAGAGAAGTTTTAGAGAAGCGTGGACATAAAAAGGAAATGGAAAGAGTGTGGATGTGAATAATCAGATTTGTTCTATAACCTCAGTCTAAAATCTAAGCTGAAAGTCTCACGTCATTGTAGGAACTTGAATGTTTAAAAGTCCTTTTTGAAATTCATTACTCGTATATGGTTTTAAGATGAGGAAGGGAGTTTTCCTAAGTTAAGCATTTGCTCAAAAAGAGTCAATGAGTCCCAGAAGAGATGGGCTCTACTGAAGCTGCTGGAGATATTTATAAGCGACACATTATGGAGTGTATGTCTGTATTGCGCAATGGTGTACCAAACGGCTCTGGGTAATATAAAAATAATTTCTCTCTTTTTTCAGATCTTTTTTTGATGTGTTCTGACAGTAAATAGGCCCCGGGGAGGCACATATTGAAGTTAAACTTGGTGCAGACAATAAACTCGTACCTCCACTTTGTTAGCTGCGCTGCCGCCTGCAGATTGTGCGACTTTGGACGTAGAGAGAGCGGCGCAGAGCTGAGCCTCTTTCTTCTCCACCGTCTCGGTCAGCGCCGCCAGCTTCCTCTCCAGCAGCAGCTGCTTCAGCCCGCTCCGCTGCTGCACGTCTAGGATGGCCTGCGTTTGCCTCCGCAGCAGATCATCGCGCTCCTGCTGGACCTGCAGAAACACACTCGCATGAATACCTGATGCCCAGGGATGAGGGTTAATCCTGTGATGCGTTACCTTTTCAAACGCCTGCAGCAGCAGCTCGTGCTTCACCGTCAGATCTCTGAGCTCCTGATCCATGAGCTTCATTCGAGCTTTACTTGCCTGTCAGACACAGAATCAGAATCAGCTTTATTGGCCAAGAATGTGTAGAAAAACAATGAATTACAGTCTAGTTTTTGTTGCTCCCAGAGTATTTGGACATATATGAACATACAGTTAAAAAAAGCTCAAAGAAATGATCTTTGGTAAAATTAAACAATTAAATGTGTAACAAAAGTTAAAGAAAAATAAACAAGCAGTCCCAAATTCCATCATTCTAATCAGGCATTACATTTTAATATCCCTCTTTCCTTTTGCGCTCATTTCTGTTAAACAAATTCAATATTAAAGTGATACTGAGTCCGTGAGAACTAAAATAAGATGTTGAAACTGATGTAAAAGATGGACAAATTTATACAAAATAATGTCATTTATTCTAACTTGAAGCCCAGTAGTAATACTCTCAAATGCACAAACCCAAAATTAAATATCGAAGACAATTTCCTCATCTTAATGTGTCATGAAGCTTTCTGAGCTCTGCAGTGAACGCACCGCCATCTTGGCCTTGGCCTGGTTGTCCTCCTGCAGCCGCCTGTGCAGAGCGGGCAGCGTCTGCTGGGCTTCCTGCAGAGCCTCGCTCAGACGCCTGTTCTCCTGCTGCGCCGCTGAGAGGTCTTTGTCGATTCGCACCTGCAGCTTTGTCACCTCTGCAAGTTCCTCCTACAGAACAACGAGCAGACCATGTGGCACGGAAAACAAGAGACACCTGGTTTTTAAAAATCATCTCAAAAATAAATCTCATAAAAAATGCTAAATATCTTCACGACCTAAATACATTTTTTAAAATGTGTTTGTATCTATTCATGTTAACATTTTTAGCTTCAGAATCTTTTCTATTTTATCTAAATATGGATAAATGTCCTAAAACCCTGACTGACTCATGCAGACCAAGTGGTTCAAATGAATGAATTCATGCACAGATTCACTTATTTTTCCTTTAACAAAAGTCCTACAAATAACAACAAATAATTATTAATGAATTATTTTTAGGTTTTTTTTGGGGGGCTTTTTTCCTTTAATCGGATAGGACAGTGGAGAGAGAGTCGGGTGGGATCCGGAAGGGACCACGGGTCAGGAATCGAACCCGGGTCGCCGGCGTACGGTGCAGGTGCCCCAGCCAGTCGCGCCGAGGCCGAGGCCATCATTATCATTATTATCATTATCATTAATATTATCATTATTATTAATATTATTATTATTATTATTAATATTAATAATAATATTAATAATAATAATAATAATAATATTAATATTATTATTATTATTATTATTAATATTATTATTATTATTAATATTAATATTATTATTATTATTGTTATTATTATTAATAATAATATACTTTCAGAAACATCTTTGTGAAAAAGTAAAATATAGATACATTTCAATTAATTTTATGTATTTATAGAGCATAAAATGTTATTTCTTTCAAATAGGATACTAAAATAATTAGTACATTTAATTTTGAAGTTAAAAACAATTATACGTTTCTGGGAACATTGAATATTATAACCAATCTGGAGTACACCACTGACTCCAAATAAAGTGGAAGTACATCAACCATGTCACATGTTTGGCGTTAATGTCCTGTAGAAAGAATTCTTGTGAGTTTCCGTTTGTATACTTGGAGCTCTCAGAGTTTTTGCTCATCTGTTCATTAGAGTCTTTTTTATTTTCTGTAGTGAGTCAGTAGCATCTCGTACCTTCAGCAGCTTCTGATCTGCCAGCATTTTGCTCTGAATCGAAGAGTAATACTCCTCTGCTCCTCTGATAGCTCGCTCATGGTCCTGCATCAGAGCCACAACACGACTACTCATCCTGTCCTCCACCTCCAGAACCTCCGCACGCCGCTTCTTACCCTCCGCTTCGATCATCGCCTCCATTTTCTTGTGATATTTGACCTCTATAGCTATTTAAATAGCAACAGAAGGAAAAGTTTAATACAGTTTATAGTTTATATATTGAACTATATCAGAAATGTGTTTGTTTACCTCTGAATCTTTTGTCGTAAGTGTTTGTCAGCTCCATCAACTCCACCTGGTGCTTCTGTTGAGAATCAAAAGGCAACAGAGATAAGAAACATAGACATCAACATAGCACGACTGTAAAAATGTCACTAGTCTCACCAGCTTGAGCTCCTTGATGCAGTTTCCGTTGTGGAGCTTCTTCTCCCTGAAGTCCGCCTGCAGGCTGTGCACTCCTCTCCGAAGCCCGAGCTCTGCCTCGGTCTGCTGCTGCTGGATCAGTCCGGTCGAGGCGACGCCGTCGATCTTCAGCCCAGAGACGGTGTTGTGTTGCTCGGACAGGACGTGCTTCAGTTTCTGCTTGTATACCTGGGCACCAGTCATCACACGAGGGGTTATTACAGGAAATTCATGCACCCATCAAATGTGATTGAGTTTTGAATTAACTTGGACATGTTAAATATACTCGACTTCAACAGTACATGAAGTCCCATGGAATACTTCAAAGAATATTTCTGAAGTTTTGGTAAAATGTGTGGATGAATATAAAAGAGAATATACTGTCTGCAGATTTGAGCAGATAATGGCATGGATACATCATGCACATTACTGGCAAGAGGTAAATCGTAAGTATAAAACTAAGAATCTACTTATTAATTTGTAAACTAATAAAGTAATAATATTAAAACTAATAAAGAAAATTTAAATCCCACATAATGGAAGTGTGTGTGCAGCTTACAGTGATCTCCACCCGGTGGCGCTCCACCGCCTCCTCCCTCTCCCTCTGTCTGTTCCTCAGCTCTGCCTTCGTCTCCTCCAGGCTCCTCTTGGAGATTTCCCAGAATGCCTGGATCTTGTCCCTCTCCAGCTGGAAGTAGCTTCTCTCCTCCCGCTCTCTATCCAGCTCCTCTCGCAGGCGGATGATGTGCTCCTCCAGCTGGACGGTCACAGAAGATGTGTGTTAGTTTGTGCAGCATTATGCATACACAACAAGAGCTGGATAATACCTCCAGCAGCTACCCTGCAGTATACACAGACATTCAAACTAGCTGCACCTTTACCAGCTCTGAGAACACTTTAATGATCAATCATTATAAAACATATCAGAGATATTATTCTGAAATGGACCAATCAGACAATGACTACTTTTACTGTCGCTACTTTAAGTACATTTAGATGAGAGTACTTTCTACTTTCACTGGAGGAACATTTAGAATACTTTCACTGTGACAGAGTATTCCTACACTCTGGTACTTCTACTTTACTCAAGTACAAGATCTGAGTACTTCTACTTTACTCAAGTACAAGATCTGAGTACTTCTACTTTTACTCAAGAACAAGATCTGAGTACTTCTACTTTTACTCAAGTACAAGACCTGAGTACTTCTACTTTACTCAAGTACAAGATCTGAGTACTTCTACTTTTACTCAAGTACAATATCTGAGTACTTCTACTTTACTCAAGTACAAGATCTGAGTACTTCTACTTTACTCAAGTACAAGATCTGAGTACTTCTACTTTACTCAAGTACAAGATCTGAGTACTTCTACTTTACTCAAGTGCAAGATCTGAGTACTTCTACTTTTACTCAAGTACAAGATCTGAGTACTTCTACTTTTACTCAAGTACAAGATCTGAGTACTTCTACTTTTACTCAAGTACAAGATCTGAATACTTCTCCTTTACTCAAGTACAAGACCTGAGTACTTCTACTTTACTCAAGTACAAGATCTGAGTACTTCTACTTTTACTCAAGAACAAGATCTGAGTACTTCTACTTTTACTCAAGAACAAGATCTGAGTACTTCTACTTTACTCAAGTACAAGATCTGAGTACTTCTACTTTTACTCAAGTACAAGATCTGAGTACTTCTACTTTTACTCAAGTACAATATCTGAGTACTTCTACTTTACTTCCACCTCCACCTTCCAACCTTCGTTTCTAACCCAATGTATGTATGTAATGTGTTCAGAACAATAACATCTAAATGGTTCTCTTGGCCTCAGATACGATGTCCAGCTAGTTAACCCTCCGACCACCTGAACTCAGTGTGATAGTTTTGAGGCTAATGCTAGTTAGCTGTGTTAGCATCGCAGCTCTCACCTGATCTTTGGACATCTCATCCGTGGAAAGACCGTCCACCACGGCCGAGGACTTTCCCTTCACAACCTTTTTGCTTTTAGTTTTTGGAGGCTGGAAAGAAAACACACCCACATTTTACCTCCAGGTCTAAAACCCGCTAACAGTTATCTAACCTGTAGCTTAGTTTATAGTCTTCAAACGATGCGGTATCTGGCTCAGGCTAAACCAACACAAGCTGAATCCACAACAACACTGCTAACTAAAAGGAGTTTACTCACCATCGTGGAATAGATTACAGGCCCCTAAAACCTAAATTAAAACGTTAAAACAGGAGCTAGCCTGTTAGTCTGTAAGCTAGCCGAGCTACAGCTGGAGTCGGCTAAATGTAAACAAAAGGAGTTGTCATGGCAACGTAGTTTTCTTCTTCTTCTTCTTCTACTTCTTCTTCTTCAAATACAATAAGATGTGCTAAAACTAAATGTAAAATAAAAATAATTTACAGGAAGAAATAAAGTGTATTGTAATATTAAGTGTTTTTTTATCAAGGGTTTACGCCACTCAAAAATAAACATTTTCAAATAGAAAATGTCAAATCGATGTAAAAAGAAGAAGTAATTTGTGAACGTGCAACAATAGAAAACTCCAGATAAAAAACACGGAATAAAAAACAACTCACTTCCAGCTGTGGCATTATCAGGGCCTGACTTGTGAGCTGGGTCTTATATATTTAAAGGGATTGGGTGAGGGGGGTTTAACAAGAGGGTCTTCTGCAGTGTGTATCAGAATATCTGTATTTGTAAATTAATGGATGTGGATTTATAACATGTAAACCTTCTATGTGACATTACCTAACATTATATTTGCCAGTTAAGACACCCTTAAGTATAGTTTCTGTAAGTAATAAAAAACAAACACAACTAAACAAGACAAGGTTCCTTTATTGTCATTAATTCCACAACACAAAACAGCATTCCTGATTCTTTTTCCTTTACATCTTTCCTTAACCCCATGACGTTCTTCACCAAGGTTGAGGAAAAGGGGTTAGGAGAAGACACAGGACCCGTTGGTTGTTGGTCATTTTAAACCTCCTTCACAAAAACACCAGCCTGCTGTGGTTGGACCAAAGAACAGATATGGCATTTCTTTGCTTATGAGCCTGCATATGACATTAAAAATGGATCCAAATATGAGTTGCACCCTACAGAGTTCTGTAAAAAGCCCCCTTTAAATTTCTTTGAAAACACAGCAGTATCTGATGACCAGTTTCATGCACAGGCTGAATTTACCAGTAAAACCGAGAGCAGCTTATCTGACATTTACAGTGTGAAGTGGAAATTGGGCAAGGTAATACACACACTCCTCCCTGCTGCCTCCTTCAGCTGCTGGCCTGTTCCCACTGCTGTACTGGGGTGGTGAAGTGGGCTTTTCATTGATGCTTGTCCAGTAATAAGGACTTCCATAAGACTCCCTCCCCGGCTGCTGCTCACTATCTTGAATCTCCTCGTAGATCCGCTCAGGTACAGCTTCGCCCTCGTCGTGGTTCCTCTCTTCTCTGTTTTTGGAGCAGAGTCTCAGGGTTATGAGGCCCAGAAGCACCAAAGCAGCACCAGCAACTACACCAACAGGTACTTTCCAAAAGTCAGATGGTTGTTGGTTCCCTGTATCTGCAGTGGTTCCCTGCTGTCCTGATCCAAAGTCACTACCCCGTCCCTTGTTTCTCGGAATGACTTGTTTATTTCCAGCTTCAGGATCCACCTTGTTGGGATCCTGTATTTGCAGATATATCCGAAAGAATTTACACAAATACGTTGTTTCAAGAGCGGGTGTAACATTTTTTATCACCAGTGAATTATTTGATCCAAAACCAAAGCGTTCGTCAAGGATGTTTTCTTGGCCATTTTCTATTGAGACAAGAATCACAGGCTTGCCATTACCATGTACAAGCCATTTCCATTCTACATCTCCTTCCTTATGAGGACAGGGCAGTGTAGCCTTCGTGTTCAGCAGCGCTGTTATTTTTTGAGGAACATCTGCAAAGCAAAAAGCAGAAAGAAGTTACACATTTGTGATAACATTTTCTCACCAATTAACCTCGTATAGTTTGTTGGCTTCAGCTGGACCACAACAGCCATCACAACAGCCATCACAACAGCCACCACAACAGCCTTCACAACAGCCATCACAACAGCCTTCACAACAACCATCACAACAGCCATGACAAGCTGGACAATAGATTTGCTTTTTTTATGTAAAGTGTTTCTAAAAAAATATCAACTGATTGAAAAGTAAAAACGTTTCATGTTCAATTCTCCCAAATTAACCCAAAGCTTTTTTATTATTTCAACCAAACCAAAAACATTAAAGGGAATATCTTCTGCTCATTTTCAGGTTCATATCAGTATTTAGTCCCTCTACTGCAGGGGTGTCCAAACATTTTTCACCGAGGGCCACATACAGTAAAATATACGGAGAGCTGGGCCACTTATAGAGGTGAATATTTTCTCAAAAGTGAAGTTATAAGGTAGCAAAACAAATCAAATGTAGGAGAATAATGCACGATACTTAAAACGCTTTCAGAAAAAAAAAACAGCCTACATCCCGTCTGTCTTTAGGGTTTCATGTATTTTGTTGGCAGCTCATTCCTTAAAACAGAAGCCTCAGATTGCTGATAATAAGAGTAAATATGAAGTTTACAGTTCAAGCTGGTTATAGAAATAAGTTATTGTTATTATTTTTTATCAACTAAGATTTGTGAGAAAATGTTTTACATTTTAAATGACTGAATTTATTTGAAAATTGGGCTCATTAATATATTTAACATAGATATTTGAGAAGTACAATATAAGACAAGCATAAGTTTAATTTGTGGGCCGTATTGCATTATACTTTAGAATTTGCTGAGGGCCGATTCAAAATGGCCTGCGGGCCGCATTTGGCCCCCAGGCCGTAGTTTAAACAAATTCTTTATGATTCTTTATTAGGATCCCCATTAGCACTAGCATAAGCGTTGGCTATTCTTCCTGGGGTCCTCACACACACACAAAACAAACAGTAAACAAAACTAAAAGCAAAATAGAACAACTCATTTCATCATATGAACAATGGTATACGAAGTGAAACAAAAATGGTCATCACATTTTAGCCATCATCACAAGGCCAAACCACAGGCACAGTTACATTTGACTCTGTAATGCTCATATAATGTTTTAGCAACCTTTTAAAATGTACTTGAGAATTTTCCTGAATTATGTGGACTGGTAAAGAGTTCCAGCTGACCATGGCTCTGTACATGACTGTTTTCTGTCTGATATTTGATTTAGATGTGGGTAATACGAACCTTCTTTCTATTGCATGTCTTGTTTGATAGTTATGTTGAGTGTACTGTGATATAAACCTTTGACATAATATATGTGGTAAGTGTGTCACTGTAATATTCCTAACCAAATTTAACAAAGTATAAGTGGACCTCTGTCTGACACTCAACCATTTAAGGGTCTCCAACATTTCAGTCACTCTGGTTCTGTAGGAGCACTGCAGTGCACATCGTGCTGCCTTATTTTGAGCTACACAACCAGGGCCGGTTCTAGCCCATTGGCTGCCCTAGGCGATATTGAGATTTTGCGCCCCCCCCATGCACGTATATTTTATATAATATAATATTACATTTTCATTCAAAATATGGGTTGGGGCATGTTCATTTAATTCAATGAGGGTTTTATATCCCATGCTTTAAAAAAAAAAAAATGTTAATCAATGTTGTTAAAACAAAGATGTGTGCTTAAGGGCGCCACTAGGGGGCGCCCCCCGCCAATTTGGCGCCCTAGGCGGTCGCCTAGATGGCCTGTAGGAAGAACCGGCCCTGCACACAACCCCACACCTCACTGCCCATAGATTGCTATCCATGTGCATACTCACTCACCTAAACGAGCAGCACGGTAGCTCCCTAACATTTTAGATAATAACCTTTGTGTTAAATACATTCATGGTAATGTCTTGCAACGCAAGATCAAATTTATAAATCAATAAATCAAAATGACATTTTTAGGAGGAATGAACAACAATAGAGACCAGTTAAAATTGGCCTCTATTCAAAATCTATTAAACGTAATCTCATTGTCGCAGTTGATGAAATAAATAACTTAAAATAAGGTAGTAGATAACTCATAGTGTATAAAACTCCCCCGTTAGTTGGACTATTCCATGTGACCCCTAGCCAGAATTACAAGTGGTCTCAACCATGTGGCGCAATTTCGCAACGTGCACTTGCTGTTCAGTGGAAGCAAGGAGACTGATGGCGATCGGACTGTCACTATTGTGTTATAACCGCATAACTGTGATATAGTGTTGGCGGAGTCTGTGTGTTGTGGACATGCATGTGCGTGCATGAAAAATGTAAGTGCATGTAGTCTTGTCCAGTTGAGCGTTCAGGAAGTTTACCCCGCTAACTGCGTAAATGAGGTTAGTTAGCCATAGCAGCTAGCCTTGCCATGCGGAGCACTTGGCAGCCCAGCCTGTATTAATGTGTAACGCTATCACCCATTAAGTGCAGGGCTAATGTAAGCATTATGTGCATTCCTGTACTTTGTTATGTGTGTATGTTATAATAGTTAGGCCTCGTGTAATAGCATATGTCGGTGCTATGCTGTTGCGGCCTTTGGCCAATAGAGGGCGGCATAGGCCAGCCAATTGTGCCTTTTCTTAATGTAATGACAACTGTATCATCCCTCTACATTACCTGTTTACTGATTTCTGCTTCATCTTTATTTTACAGAGACCACACACACACACACATTCACACACATTTACACACAAACCCACACGAAAGAACACACCCTGTATAACACGCTAACCCCAGCTAAACCTACATCAATGTTCAGTTCATCACCCTGCGATAAAGTCTGTTAAAGTTGGAACTGCCTGTGGACAGCCGTTCTTCCTCACAAGTCGTTCGACCCCTTCTTACAGAGGATAGGAAATCAAGCTGCAGCACAACCAAAACTTTGCACGCACCGTGTCCTCCACACATAGGCCAGTGAATATTGGCCTACAATGAATAAATTCGCAATACACCAAAACTGCAACAATTCCCTTTGCATAATATAATTCATTTCATCTCCTAATATGCATAAACATACCATCTAATTATGTCATGTCCATCAGTCATTTCCCACCTCTGTCAGCTTTGAGCTGAAACCGGGTTTATCACTGTTTTATAGAAATGCTCAGCTTCACTACAGTCCAGATACAGTTTTGTTTGTCCATTGAAGGTTACGATGAGTGTTGCAGGGAACAGTAGTCCATGCCTCACCTCAGCCTTACGCAGCTTCATCCTGAGGTCATTGAAAAGTGCTCTCTTCCTGGCAATATCCGCAGTAATATCAGGAAATATCTTCACTCGCATGCCTCGGAAAATGATCTCTCCCTTGCTTCTTGCCAGCTTCAAGATAGCTTCCTTTGCTTGGTATCTCTGCATAGTGACAATCATAGGTCTGGGTCTCATATCAGTCCCATGCCCAATCCTGTATGCCATCGCGACTGCCGGGTCACATGAGAGCTCACTTCCGAATACCTCCTTTAAAAAGTTAGTCACAAAGGCAATGGGATCGTTCTTCTCTATATCCTTTTTCAGTCCAAACACACGTAGATTCAACTTTCTGTTTTGAATCTCCATCCTCTCAATTTTGTCTTTAAACTCTTTGTTTTCCTTCATTAGATTTCCATTTGCGGTTTCGAGTATAGCAACCCTACAATCCATATCGGTCAGTCCCTCCTCCATATCACCGAGCCTCTGACAACATGAGTCGAGTTCTCCCTTTAAAGCATCAAGCTGCGGCTGGAATCTCTCGAAAGCAGCCCCTATCTCCTCTCTTATTATTGAGCGTATTAGTGCCGACAGCTCCGAGTGGCTCACCTGCGAGGACTCGCTCTCCATGGCGTTCTCCTCAGCTGCTCGTGTGTCATTCACTCCCGACAGGCCGCTGCTCTCGTTTAACGGCACTTTAGCCTTTTTGTGTGCTTTCTTTGATGCCATTATATTCCCCACATTATATTTCACTATGGACTTTGACTAAACAACTTGATCATCCGTTCATAACCTGATTTTTCAAAAGTTTGAAACGGGAGCTACACGCTCCTAAGTTTTACACACCACTTCGGCGCATGAGCACTCTGTGCATTTGGACAAATGAGTCCAATGGAGACATTTCAGGCACTACAGAAAAGGGAAAACCCCCAAAGAATAATAGGGCCTCTTTCAATCAGTTAACTCCACTGAAATGTAACCTTATGAATGCAGTTATAGGGGAAAATGTATTTAAAAAAACCCTCACGATTATTGATTATTTAAAAAACACAAGATGAGTGACTCTTTCCTATTGCTCAATAACGGGTAAATAAGTTAAATTCAGGCAAAACAAACTCCAGATTTATGAATATTTAAATGAAAACCTGATCAGAGTAGAGGTTCTTACCTGTGTAGCTGTGACAGAAGCCTGCAGCGAGCAGCAGAAAGTAAAGCAGCATCTCAGCAGCCGGTGAACCCTGTTATGTCAAATACGACTGAAATACACCCCTCCTTATAATCAGAGAGGAAGTTATGAGTAATATTGCTGTGGTTGGAAAAGATGTTGTTCCTAAACCGTGGGCAGTTTCTCTGCGTGGGTTGAACTCAGTTAGATGTTAAAAACATACACAAACACTAAGTATTGCTTTCTCTGTCACTGTACCACCTCCAAGCTACCTTTATTTCCTCAAAATCAATGTTATTTTTGAAATGCATTCATCAACACACATTATTTATCAAACAATCTCACAGACGCATTCAGCAGGCCTTTGATCAGTCATCCAGAGGGATTTTTTGGACATTACTAATTTCTTCCTTGGGTTTTCCTCTGCAACGACAGGATACCTGCTGCTGAAATATTTAATAAATGGATTTGCACCATTTCTCTTTCACTCAATTTGACTGAAATGAGATCTACTGTTAGTCCAACCAATGAATATTATTATTAAACCCATATTTTTTTTTATCAGAACAGCTTAACCATGTAGCACATCCTGCACTGTATGTACAATTTGCAGATGTTGTACTCACACCACCCCACTGCCTTCACATTTTCTACTGTGTATTCCTCTATTGATATACTGTATTATTCCGGTTTTATGTCACTGTATGAACGCCCTTTATTTCAACCACAATCAACTTAAGTATTGCTATATTTTTAATGTTATTATATTTTTCTTTTTTTATCAGTGTGTACATTTTTGTTTTATTTTTGACCAAAAACGCCAAGAGAAATGAAGCTGCTTAGCAATAAACTCGTATTTCTGATTCTTATTCTGATCTTTTATTCTGTTGATTTATATATGGTAACTCTTTTTAATTTTATTCAATTTTAACTTATGTGTTATAAAAAATATATATCTGATTTGGGATGAATAAAGTATCATTAATCAGTTCTAATCCAAAAAAAACGTTCACTTGCTCAGACATGTTTGCAAACGTATTGATATTCAATCAGAATTATTTCCATTCAGATCTGTTCATATGTAAATAGAGCTACTTCATGGTATCTTATTCTTATCCCTGCATGAACTCCCGTCTGCTCCGTCCCATCTGTTTCACTCTTAAGAAAGGTGTTGTGAAATCCACTTGTCACTGCTTGTGGTTTTCCTGCAAGAGGAAATGTTCTTTATTCGAGACCATTTTAAAACAACACATCACCTACCCTTTACCCAGCAACTAAACATAGTTGTTTAAATAAAATATATTATTTATACTCTGCAGTTTATTTAACTCCGATGCGTCTAGGTGTTGGGCGGCTGGCCGATCTTTGACAGATCTGCGAACGACACGTTGGCCGAGCCTCGCTTCGCTGGTTTGGCCTGAAAAAGAGAAACAAACAAAAAAGTCAACAATTAAGATCAAACATACTGTATTGATCCCAAATGTTGACTTTTTTTTCATTGCAGCTGCATGCAAAACAAAGTATTGCACATAATTATAACATTTTAAAAAAGAGTAGAAAATAAATGATCAAATATAAACATCTCAAAATAAAGTTGAAGACTGTAACTACCGGATGAAGCAAACACTATTGAATGGACAAATTACAGCTAACACAATATAAAGGTTGGATATAATTTACATTAAGTGTGCAAAGATGACATATTAAGTATAATATTAATGTATTTTAGGACAGTTGAACTCTGGGAATTGTAGTGCAAAAAATAACACAAGTCAACGTGGGTTTCTCAACGGCTCTGTCATTCATCTTTAATTATAGAATATCTTCTGCAATACTCCTGCAGCTGCTTTCTTTTAAGCTACAGCTGAGTATTTAGAATAACAAAGGAATTGTAATTCAAGAGTAAAATATTTAATATACTCCAATGACAAAGACCAGTGATTTAGGCCAGTGTCAGGCCAATACCAATACCATATGTCAGACTGGTGCATCCCTAGTGCATAGTACCAACAATGGGGACAAATAAACAACAACATTTAGGATCCTGTGTTGTGTGTTTGTGTTCCTCTCCAGAACACCAGGGTTACCTGAGACTCGTGAGGCTTCCAGCCGATCATGTAGAGGATCTCGAAGGTGGCCGGCACCGACCCGTCCTCGCTGCCGTACATCTCTGAAACAATTTCACACACACACACACACACACACACACACACACACACACACACACACACACACACACACACACACACACACACACACACACACACACACACACACACACACACACACACACACACACACACACAATAATGAAGCTGAAAGACTGTGACTTTTTAAACTTTCGATGAAGCTAGGCCAGCAGTTTGCTTCTGCTTCAAGGCTTTGTGCTAAGCTACAGAAGGTATGCTGCTTTATACTTCTACTCTAGTACATCTTAGGGGGAAAGAACCTGTACACAACATATAAAACAACTAATAAATTATATTAAGTGACTACAACTTAAACGCAGAGGTTGAAGACGTACTCAGATCTTGTACTTGAGTAAAAGTAGAAGTACTCAGATCTTGTACTTGAGTAAAGTAGAAGTACTCAGATCTTGTACTTGAGTAAAGTAGAAGTACCAGAGTGTAGGAATACTCTGTCACAGTAAAAGTATTCAAAATGTTCCTCCAGTGAAAGTAGAAAGTACTCTCCTCTAAATGTTCTTAAAGTAGCGACAGTAAAAGTAGTCATTGTCTGATTGGTCCATTTCAGAATAATATCTCTGATATGTTTTATAATGATTGATCATTAAAGTGTTCTCAGAGCTGGTAAAGGTGCAGCTAGTTTGAATGGCTTTGTATACTGCAGGGTAGCTGCTGGATTTACTCCAGGTGAACGAAAGTCTGATTTAAGGGCTGATTATATTTACCATCATTAATCCAAATCTGTAAAGCAACTAAAGGGAGTAAATAAATATAGAGGAGTAAAAGTACAAAGTAGCATAAAGTGGAATTACTCAAGTAAAGTTTTGAATGCAGGACTTCTACACGTAACTTAGTATTGTTGCACATTAATTCAAAGATCTGAGTTCTTCTTCCTGAGTGAAAACTGATATTATTTGAGGAAAAACCAGGTGAAGAAACGCTTCACACTTTTCTGTTCCCACGCCGTCTGTACTGCCGCGTGGTACAGACTTCAGCTCATGTCTGAAGAAGAGGAAGTTAAAGCAGCAGAGTCCAAACAGCTGCAGAAATGTGATTATTTTAGGCAGATGCGTCAGTGAGGATAGGGAGGAACAATCACTCCAGATCAGGCCTAATAAAGTAAACACTGTTGGGAAATGAGAACCGAGAAACAGATGTGACAGAAATAATGAAACACCAACATATCGTCTTAGTACAAGAATAACTCAGATTTGTTATATGTGTCTTATTTTGAACACATCCCAAAAATATCCCTCTGCTCCAACACATTTATACTTACCAACATGCTATTTGCACCATTCATATTTGTACAGACTGAGCACCGACACTGTTTAAAATCAAATGTATAACATCCCTATATTCAGCCTGAGAGGATGAAATATGCTGTAGTACTTACTGTATTTTCTGTAAATGACATATATATTAATATATGCACTCCTGGCCAGATGCTGTGTACTCTGCACAATGACAATAAAGTTGAATTGAATCTAAATGAATGTGTTTTAATAGTTTTTGGACACAAACGGAGCTCTATGGGCTCAAGGACTTGTAATGTGTGTGAACTGTAAGGTGTGTGTTGTTTTATTAGCTGGTGCAAAAGACATATTCCATTTTATGTCAATGTAATGGAGTATCCTTAATCTGAATATCTCTGTCGTGCAGACATGATTCAATGCATGGATGTAGGAATAACACGTTTGTCAAACTGGAGACTGATCTGTGATATTGGTCTCTGGAGGTGCAGCAGCTTTAACACTCACCTTTATAAATAGCTGCTGCTGCTAGTATTGTGTCTCTGTTTAACATCGACCTCCTGTTCCACGCACAGTTACTCTCACCCATACCTGCAGAGCACGGACACAAAAGATGGCAAAACATGTAGAAAAAAAAGTGACAGATTTGGTTTAGAAGAGTGAAAACTGAGATTTATTCTGTGGTATTTAAGTGCAATTAACACAACTATAATTCTACAATAGAGAATTTCAACAAACCTCAAACACTGTAAGCTCCTCAAAAGTAGAAGGTTGAAGGAGGTATTAGATACTACTAGAGAGCTGAAATTCAGCCCCACAAAACCAAATTAAAAGTGTAAAACGTGCCACTAAAAGGCGTGATATCGACCTTGATATCGTGGAGTTTCACACCCTTTAAGTTTTTGATGAATTGGAGTCACTCATTGACACAGAGCAGGTCATACCTTGTAGGTCCGTCATGACTTCAGTGATTCCCGGATAATGAACCTGAACTTCATCAATGTCCTGAAACAGAAAGAAAGGAAAGTGAAGGATGAGTTTTTAATGTAAGACTTTATACATTAAATGAAAAAGAATCATTTTTTAGTTTTATTTACTTTTTCCCATTGTTGAATAACTGCAGAGTTTTAGTACAGTTTCTTTTTTAATCTATGATGTAGGTTAAATATATCGGCCTTTGAATCATGTATAAGTATTATAATAAATACATTATTATATACAGTGAGTAATTGTATATTATTCATCTTTGTTGTTACTATTTGTTTATTTGTTCAAGTGTATTAATTTAGCCAAAAACATATTAATGGATGCATCTGTGTAATAGGACAAAATTAACCCAATTAAGGAGCTACAAAAAAAGCTTCCAAGAAACAATTGCAACAAAAAATGTCACAATTTTAACGGCTTCACTCTGTGTTTCTATGTGTGTGTGTGTGTGTGTGTGTGTGTGTGTGTGTGTGTGTGTGTGTGTGTGTGTGTGTGTGTGTGTGTGTGTGTGTGTGTGTGTGTGTTTCTCTTTTACCACGGTGAGCATTGTGAAGCCAGCCTGACCCAGCAGGTTTCCCAGGTCAGTGACGGCGGTGTACGGGGAGACGTGGGGGGAGAACCCTCCCTCCCTCTCCGTCTCCGCGAGCTGGAGGGAGCAGCGCAGCTCGTACAGGGTCTCCCCCCCCACCATCGCCCCGATAAACACCCCGTCCGGCTTCAGCACCTGATGGATCTGGAAAGGAGGATACTGTATACTTATCATGTCTTTGAAAACTCCTGGGGAATTATCACTGTTATATGATGAGTGATATTATACATGTTTAGGATGAGCAACTCAGCAAAGTTACAAAAAAAGGACAAGACACAGAGGCTGGGGTCTTCTGCTTAATTCAAGGAAAATAAATTACAATTGCATCCTTTCGAGGTTCATAAAGGGTATAACATACCGTTCAATTAATCATTAAACAAGTGCAAATGCATGGGGAACTCAAAAGTTCATACAAGAAGAAAAGGTTGAAGGCACTTTCTGGCAAAAAATGAAAAAAACATGTCTATATTTTTTAATTTCACCCTAAAATAGCAATCTGATTAAAGGCTTTTTAACATTTTGGAAGACGACAGCGTTCCTTCCACCATTTCTTGAAGTTAGCTGAGATCAAGCAGAGTTAGACCATAGGAAAACAAGAAGGATTTACAAAAATGCTGTCCTGTTCTGATCCTAATTTTACTTTACAATGAAGGAAACTGTGACCTCTAGTGGAAGATCATCAGAAGGCAAACAGTCACACAAAAATGCCTTTAAGATATAAATAAAAAACCTGTATAATAAGAGGTCCCTCTTTTTATTCTCACCTGTTTGAGAGCTCCAGGCAGGTCATTGATCCAGTGCAGACTGAGAGAGGACAGACGAAAGGGGATACATTCAGTCTATGGTGTGTGCATGCATCTGTTTTTATGTTATCACAGGTACAGTAGAGAAAGTGTAGTCCCTTAACCATGAGGTTCAAGTTAAAGCTTTATTTGGACAATTTAAAATAGAAATGTCAATAGAGAACACAGGATTAATACGCAGCAGATAATGTGACTTTTATATAGTTAAATCTGAAAATATGTGTTGCATCTCTACTTGGATTAGTGGAGGACAAGAGATGGATGAGTACAGATATGTTGGTTGATAAAGAAGGTGCTTCAGTTCTGTAGCGGTTTTTGTTTTAGATTGAGAAAAATACTTTGATCTATATTCCAATTTTAGGATGAATCCGCTGCTAACCTCTGCAAGGATGAATTTACAAATCCAAGGTAGGTAAGACAAACAGGTAGGTAAGACAAACAGGCAGGTAAGACAAACAGGTAGGTAAGACAAAAGCTCCTTCCTTTGTTTTGATGTCTTTTCTTTTTGTGGAACATTTATAAAAAGGTTCACTTAAGTCTTGACACAGGAAATGATTAAGCAGCGTCTTCCTCAAATGTTTCTTAAATGTGTAGAAAGAATGAACCAACATATTAAATGATGTAATGATCACCTCAGGCTGCTCATCACCAGGTCGAAGGTGTTTTCTTTAAAGGGCAGAAACTCCTCGTCAGCGAGAACGTGATGAGTCGGGATCTCGGTCTGTCTTCTCTGTTTCTGGAATCAGATATAAAGCACATGTATATCAGCATCATGTATCAGTAGGTACATCATCCATCAATATGTACTGCTTTATGTTCCCAAAAACTGATGCTAATTGATCATTTTCACCAGGGTTCATTCAGATTTGAACAAGGAGCTTCATGGTTATTAATATTTTCACTTTTGGACCAGAAGTAGTGACAGTTTTTATGATTTGTTTCAACTCTCACCAGAGCTTTCCCTGAGATGTCCGTCAGGAACAAACGCTCCACAAACTCCTGTAAAAAAGACAACAAAGAAAAAGACAACAAGTCAGTAGAGGCGGAAAGTATTGAACTCAAATAAAGAGAGTATTTTAAATAACACGTTATGACCAACATGGACAGACCGTACCTTGTTTAAATGTTCTGCAATGTGACTTTTTCCTCCGCCGATGTCCAGAGCCAGAGGAAACGTCCTGAGAAGACGGAGGAATTCATGTTTGAGAAGAGAGAGGAAAGAGAACCTGATGTGTATGAAGTGTGTGTTCAATAAGAAATCAGCTGTTACAGAAAATCCCACCTCGCAATGTCGTACACTCGATCAGCCACTCGACTGCCAACCTGCAGAAAGAAAGAACAAAAAAAGTGTATTTATTGACTTCTAATTGTATTGCGTTTATAATGAGTTCCCTTGCATTTTAACTCTTTTGATGGTTTATGCAGAGTGCTTTACCTGCCCTGTCGCTGAAATGTAATGATATATAACATATAAATATAACTGAAGCAGTCCGACATGAAATGTTTCTTGCAGATTTGTATAAATGTGTCTTTTTTTGATGAACTTGTACCTCAACATTTCCCAACATTAGCAAGGACTTATTTTTGCAACCAAAACAAATCTTGAAAAACCTCCAATGATTGCATATTTAAAATCACTGCATAGCCATGGATCCCTTTATTGTTGTTCGATTGGAAAGACGTTAATGTTTGTACACATTGGGATCTGAGTTTGGTGTCAATATTATTTAAATTCCCCAAATATTTACATGTATTTCTTTTTCAAATAAATGCATGCTTTACATATTTAATTGCTGACTTTATTTACAAGGGATCAACGGATCATTGGGCAAAAAACAGAAAAATCTATACATGAATATTCATTCATTTCTATCTAGATATTATCTTGCAACCAAAGCTGTCAGATAGACGCAGTGGTGCAAATAAAGGAGTCACCATATTTCACTCTAAGAAGCATCCTAGTGGAGTAGACACCCAGAGATAAAACAACACACTCAACAAAGTACTTCGACTCTTACCAACTTTGTATTTAGTTAAGAGCACGTAAACGCAGTATAAATACAAGATAAAATATACTTTATTGATATTATTTATACTTTATTGATCACAATTTGAGATTGTTTTCGTCAAAGCAACATGTAAACAAGCCATGATTGCACACAATGTGAAAATGAAAAAGAGTAGGGAATAAACAAACGTAAACATAGAATATAAACATCGGAAAATAGTCAACAAAACAGAGCAAACAAGTAAACATATTGACAGTGGAATATATCTGAAGAAGATCTGTCAAATATACACTATAAAGGGTCAATTACAGCTAACAAAAAGGCTCTTTTAAATATGTCTGTGTTTCTCCCACCTCGTCCCTCAGGTAGTCGTACTTTTGCCCGTCCTGCAGGGAGGCAGCCCAGTCCTTCTGCCTCCTCTTCATCTCCCTGTTGAACACATTCATGGAGCCTCTACCCGCAGAAGACATCGCTCTGCGGCCGGAGATCCAGCTCCAGCTGCGGCAGGAGGCTGCAGGAGGAGAGCCGGCGGTCTGCAGGAGTCTGAGGCACACTCCGGTGGTCATGGTGCGAGTTTAAAGTGTAATTCAGTTGTAAATTAAAGCAGAAATCTTATGAACATCAGGGCATTGTACAACACTGAGCTGACTTCCTGCTGTCCTCCACACCGTGACCTCAGAGAGGAGGAGGGAAACTGTGGAACTGGAATCTACTGGGCTCAATGGAAAATCAGGAACTGGATTCACTAACTGGAAATGGACTAAATAAATTGATTTAAATGTATGTTTATGACTTTATTTATGTACCATGAATACATATGTCTTTGTAAAGCACTTATATGTATATATACTACTGATAGACTTTTTTTGAGTGATTCTTTTGTCCATAAAATGGCAGAAAATAGTGAAAAATATGACACCACAATTTCCCAAAACACCAAGTTCTGTATTTAATATATATAATATCTGTAAATGATCATGAAAAATACATCACTAAATATAAAAAGCAGGAACAAGAATATATAACGCATAATTTCCTAATCAAATGAGCTCACATAGTATTGAGTGCAAGCTTGGAAGTGTTTTTAGTGTTTGATTTTCTGGTGCGCTTTTTGTATCGCTTGTCCCACTTCGCTTGCCTTACCAAAAAAGGGGCGAGCTGATAAAAAGGTCACGGGAGCGGTGCATGCTGGGAAAACACGTGTAGCGGAAGAGTAGGGAGGTATGGCTGAGGTTTTCTGATTGTTGTTATATTTAAACGATGTTTTAATCGTATGTATCATCATTATCTAACATGTACATGCTCAGTGTGATTTGTAGTTTCAGCTGCTGTCTGCTTTTCCCGCCTTTACTGTCCGTATTCACTGTTTCGGACATATTGTTACATGTTGACTGAAACTGAGGATTTCTGACATTAATCTCTATTTAACTGTTGGGTTTTACAAAGCTGGGGTCAAAACTGCTTAATATTTCTCAGTGAAAAGACTGGTCATCTGTTGGTCATTACATGCTCACTCACGACTTCAGTAATATCTAATGACCATTGTCCGCATTATAAGTGGTGTAAATACACTTATTTAAACACTTTACTTTAGTAAGTTTGTGTTCTTACTAGTGTTGCATGCATGCATCAAAACATATACTCCAATATTATTATATATGATTCTGATATGGGTCATTCTGCAAAAAGTGCTCCTACTTTTGTTACTTTTAGTATATTTTAACGCAGTCGCTAAATGTAGTCAACAAAAAACAATACATTTTATTAATAGTTAATAATTGTCTATCTCTTTAAATAAATTCTTCAAGATATGTGTAATAAATCATGCTATCATTCTTAAATGTAGTGCTTTATAATCATAAGCTTGTCTGTGTTCTGTTTGGTGCACTAAATACACACAATCTTCTGTCATAACGACGCTCATTCACAAAGGAAAGAAGCTCAGTGTATCCGTGTTACTAATCAGCATTATGTCTTTCCTTTATTCCTCAGGTGACGCGCACAGTTTGCCACCATGTCGTCCAATAAGAAGATGGGGGGCGATGAGCGCTTTCTCCGGGTGCAGAAGGACCCCAGATTCTGGGAGATGCCCGAGAGGGAACGCAAGGTCAAGATCGACAAGCGTTTCCAGTCCATGTTTCACGACAAGCGCTTCAAGGAGAAATACACTGTGGACAAACGAGGCCGACCCATCAACCAAACCTCGACGGAGGACCTGAAGCGCTTCTACAACGTCTCCAGCTCAGAAGACGATGAGGAGGATGTGGAGAGCCAGAAGAAGAAAAAAGTGAAGGCGAAGATGGTGAAGGCGGATCCAGAGGTGAAGAAAGGAAAAGCAGTGCAGAGCAGAGCCGTTAAAGCCAAAGGACCGCCGCGTGAACAAGTGGTCAGAGTCATAGAGGCGGGTGAGTGAAAAGTTCACTGATGCAGGCTGAGGAATCGAGCACAGATTCAACTTAATCTATAAAAAGCTTTATACATACAATGGTGTATATGGGGCATACATAAACACAGTTAAAGATAAAAAATTAGACCCTCAAATTATAAAAAACAACAAAAGAAAACCGATTATATTTTAAGATATAGACAGTTATTTACAAGAAATCTGGATATACCAAAGAAATATGTACAGTATACTGACAACAACATACTCAGAATAATACAATAAAATATGTGCAATATTGATATGAAAAGTGGAAAGCTTTGCAGATACTAATTGCAATAGTTTCTGTGCAAATGTGCATGTATTTCAATAGATTTTATTCAGAAAACCAGAAATAAAAACTAATATTGAAGCCATACCTGTAGATTGAAAGCCAGGCTGAGCAAACGAGCCCAGATTCAACATTACAACTTCATTTATTTCTGAATAATGTTTCATTTGTGCGTCAATAATAATATTGTTGTTGTTGAAGTTTCTGTACAGTGAACTGATCTGAAGCCACTTTAGATACTGAACGGTCAGCAGATTTTTGACCCTGTGTATTATTTTCTTCAGACGATGAAGAGGAAGAGGAGCAGCAAACTGCAAAGAAGGGAGATGTTGACCTGGGAGACAGTTTCTCAGACGGCAGTGAGGAGGAGGATGATGATGATGAGGACGGCAGTGAGGAGGAGGATGATGACGACGACAGTGATGATGAGGAAGAGGAGGAAGAGGGGAGTGATGTGGCGAGCGGATCCGACGAGGAGGAGTCCGGTCTGGATTCAGACAGCGACAGCGAGCCGGATCACGCCAGAGGGAAAGGAAACGTAGAGACCAGCTCAGATGAAGATGACGAATACGATGTGGACGCCATCCTGAAGAAAGAGGAAGAGGAGATCGAACACGACTGGGGCGAGCTCGCTAAAGACGCTTCACGGGCCGACGAGGTGAGGGGGAGTCTGCTGGGGGAACGTGTTCTGTCTCAATTTTGGAGTGTCTTAATATCAGAGCTGAAGTTCAACTAGAAAATAACTTGCACCCTAAGAAAATGCACTGCTATAACAAACCAAGCTGAAAACTTAAAAAGAGTAACATGTCCGTACTGATGCGAGGGGTTAACACTCTTTAACTGTGTTTTATGAATGTGTGTGTGTGTCAGGTTTCTGCTCGGCTGGGCGTCTGCAACATGGACTGGGACCGGATAAAAGCCAAAGACCTGCTGGCTCTGTTCAACTCCTTCCTCCCTAAAGGAGGCGCCGTGCTCTCTGTCAAGGCAAGAAAGTTGATAAGCCATCCTGGACACCATAAAGCATATAAAATCTCTTCCTCCCCGTTCAGACACAACACCTGTACGTGCGTGAAATAATAAGAAGGATAGAAATAAAAACAGGCAGCCACTTTTTTGTGCAGCTAGTTTGCAGATAGCATCTTTTCCATGTTGTCTGCATCAGTGCAGTTACAGTCTAAATAAGAAACTGGTGAATGTTATTTGTCGGAGCATTAAACAGCAATGCATTATGGGTTTTTTCCTAGATCTACCCGTCAGAGTTCGGGAAGCAGCGTCTTAAGGCAGAGGAGACTCAGGGGCCGCTGGAGCTCAAAGCTCTGCCCGACGACTCGGAGGACGACAACGAGGAGGAGAGGTAACTCACTGCAGGGTTTATCACTCAGACTTGCATATATATATATATATCTATATCCCACTTTCCTCTTGGTGTAATGTGCCAGATGTAGTTACATTTTCTAAATAAATACACATCTTATTTGGGTACTTTTTGTAATGTGTATGCCTGGAGTTTTTTTTCCTTCTCCATGAAATGAGTTTAATTTGTGGTAGAAATTCAAACTGTGCTTCAACGTGTCTGTGTGTGTCCGTGTGTGTCCGTGTCCGTCCTCTCAGAGGTTACAGAGAGAAGATGCGTGACTACCAGTTCAAGCGGCTGAAGTATTTCTACGCTGTGGTGGAGTGCGATTCCACCGACACCGCTGCCAAAATCTACGAGGAGTGCGACGGCTACGAGTACGAGAGCAGCTGCTCTGTGCTGGACCTGCGGTGAGAGGAGGAACGATTCCAAATCGCAGAGACTAATCTAGAAAAAGAGTGATTTAAAACCCTTTTTTTCTAACAGGTTTATTCCTGAGGATGTAGCGTTTGATGACGAGCCTAAAGACGTGGCGACCGATGTGAACCTCACAGTGTACACACCCAAGATCTTCACCTCCTCCGCCAACGCAACGTCGAAGGTAAGACTGAGTTAAAAATAAAAGCAGTTAAAGTCCGGAGGACACGGCAACAGGAGAGGGCTGCCGGGTAATATCCAACCCAACGTTAGTCGTTTAAACCAGTCTTAGTCATTTTTCATTTATTTTTTAGTCTCATAAAAAAAAAACTGGACTTTTATTTTGAAATTATTTTATAAAGGCCCGTATTTTACAGCGGCTTCATTTATTTACATTTACTATTTATTATAGTATGTAGCGGCCAAAATCATATAAAAATAAAACAGATAATTAACTTAAAGGTAGCGAATCTTACTCCAAGTCCAGGCAAGAGTCAGTGGTTGTGTTTTTATTTGCGTGATTCAGTATCTTAACAACAACAACAACAACAACAACAACAACAACTGACAGTTTCCTTAA
The DNA here is from genome assembly GCF_036324505.1 of Eleginops maclovinus. Lineage (NCBI taxonomy): Eukaryota > Metazoa > Chordata > Actinopteri > Perciformes > Eleginopidae > Eleginops > Eleginops maclovinus. The sequence continues at coordinate 2,651,966 of NC_086353.1, forward strand.
GACTTTCCCATGGCTTTTCCTAGAGGCTCCTGAATCCACCTGGTAAAACACTCTGTGCCTGTACTGGTGCTCTGCTCCCACCTCCATCTGTCTCCAATATATACAATCGAACCAGGTGCCCAAATGTGCCTTCAAAATAAAAGCATAGAAACACATTTAACTCACTTAACTTAAAAATCAATTACTTAACTTATCACATTCATTATTAAAATAAAGCCAACAATGAAATGGTGTATTATTATATACTTTGTTATAGACCCTTGGGTGAATGTACAAGCTACCCAGCTGTGTAGCACTTCTACCATCAAAAATACACACAAATCTACTAACATCATATTTAATCATAATGTTTCTTTTGCCTCTGATGTAATGATTATTAATTAATGTATATATAATATCCTGCTTCATATTTAGTTTATATTTTTTGTACATTTTTACTCTGACATGCATATTTCCTACTATTCTCCTTCTATGGAGATGTTTACATTTTGATGTTGATTTTGATATGCTGCTGCAATGCAAAAAAAATCCCAAATTGTGATCAATAAAGTACTTATCTATCTATCTAAGATCTGATAATAAATAGAAATGATGGACGGATCAGAGCTAAGACCCTGAACACATTTCAGAAATGAGACAGACAACAGGTCTTTGTGACTGTGTGTGAATCTGTTCGACCAATCAGGTGCAGCTGACCTGGGACGAGACGGACAACGAGCGAGTGACGGCTCTGAACAGGAAATTCAACAAAGACGAGCTGCTGGTCATGGACTTTAAAGCCTACCTGGTCTCCTCCAGTGAGGAAGAGGGAGAGGGAGAAGTGGGAGCGTTTGTGTTCGGAGAGCAGGAGAGTGGAGACGAGGAGACAGCAGCAGAGGGTGAGACGGCAACGAAAGAGGCTTTAATCTGCAGAATAGAAGAGTATTGATTCTTCTGTACAGTATTTAACTTTTACAGTTGGTTTTATATGTAGATATTTGTGTTTGTCATGCATTTTATTTGGACGCCTACGTCTCTTTTTTAAACAAGATTTTTGCAAGCTGCGTTGGTGGACTTCTAGGATTTCAGGTTTTTATTTGACACCACTACGCTGACAGTATATCCTTTGGAATCCTGGAGAGAAAAAAGCACACAAAGAGAGGAAATGAACTCATTCATTCAAAAGTCTTCATCGTTTCTTTTCCTTTTCTAGTTACAGTTAAGAACACAAAAGAGCCCGTCGTGGAGAAGAAACCCGAGAAGGAGGCAGAGAAAGGGAAGAAGAAGCTGAAGAAAAGCGAGGAGCAGATCTCAAAGTACCGAGAGCTGCTGAAAGGAATCCAGGAGAAAGAGAAGAAGCTGCACGAGGAGAAGGACATGGGGATGGAGATCACCTGGGTGCCAGGTACGAGCTTCTCATCTCCACTGTGTTAATTATGTGTGTTTGTTTATTAAAGGGCTGTTTGGAAATGTGGAAGTGAGGAGGACTAGTCTTCTTTAGGTCAAAGGTGCCCGACAAATAATCGCTTCAATGCAAAATAGCGTCACTTAAATCCTCCTTCTTTTAGTATTAGTGATTCATCATCTTACCATGAACTGCTTTGGTGGAAAATGGTGCATAAATAAACACAATTAAAGGATTTCAGTTTAAAAAACTCACAAATGTATGAGTATTTTTAAATATACCTTAAAAGTTATTTTTGAAAAAAAAAGTACAATAAAAATATGAGAATTTATTATAAAACAAGGAAAGGATTATAAAACAAGGAAAGGATTATAAAACAAGGAAAGGATTATAAAACAAGGAAAGGATTATAAAACAAGGAAAGGATTATAAAACAAGGAAAGGATTATAAAACAAGGAAAGGATCATAAAACAAGGAAAGGATCATAAAACAAGGAAAGGATTATAGAACAAGGAAAGGAAATGTACAAAATAAACAGAGGAGTGCACTTACAGTATGGAATATGAGGAAGAACTCACTCAAACTTATGAGCTGTATTTAGGTTATTAAATGTGTGTTTGCTCTGTGTCTGATGTGTGTTTGCTCTGTGTCTGATGTGTGTTTGCTCTGTGTCTGTGTGTTTGATATGTGTGTTTGCTCTGTTTATGATGTGTGTCTGATGTGTGTTTGATCTGTGTGTTTGATGTGTGTTTGTGTCTGATGTGTGTTTGCTCTGTGTCTGATGTGTGTTTGCTCTGTTTGATCTGCGTGTTTGCTCTGTGTCTGATGTGTGTTTGCTCTGTGTCTGATGTGTGTTTGCTCTGTGTCTGATGTGTGTTTGCTCTGTTTGATCTGCGTGTTTGCTCTGTGTCTGATGTGTGTTTGCTCTGTGTCTGATGTGTGTTTGCTCTGTGTCTGATGTGTGTTTGCTCTGTGTCTGTGTGTGTGCTCTGTGTGTTTGATGTGTGTCTGATCTGTGTCTGATGTGTGTCTGATGTGTGTTTGCTCTGTGTCTGATCTGTGTCTGATCTGTGTTTGATGTGTGTGATGTGTGTCTGATCTGTGTCTGATGTGTGTTTGATCTGTGTTTGCTGTGTGTGCAGGGCTGAAGGAGACGACGGAACAGCTGGTGAAGAAGAAGCTGGAGGGTAAAGACAACCTGACACCGTGGGAGGACTTCCTGGAGAAGAAGAAGGAGAAGAAGAAGAAGCAGAAGAAATCTAAAAACAAGGAGGTGAGTCGACCCGTCTGCATACTCAAAACAGGATTTAAGTGAGATACACTCATTCCTGTCACACAACTCCGTGAACGCTGCTTAGAACAGCAAATCTGTCAGAACCAACATTAGAAACTCAATTTCCGTTTCCCCTACTGGATCCTGCTGTAGTTTTCTTCATCCGTTTTATTTTTTTCCTCTCAGGTCAAGGGCGAGGATGAGGAGGCTCTCAGCGACGACGAGCTTCCTCCAGATGTGGATTTCAACGACCCGTTCTTCGCCGAGGAGCTCAACGCTGCAGGTAATAAATTCACTTAAAAATACGTCTCTCAGAGGAGGGTTTTGTAGTTCATACGGTGTGTTTAATTAAATTCTTACTTTAGACAGCTTTAAAGTTGGTACGTAAGCTGACTTAGGGGTGTCGCGATGTACCTGTATTGCTGATAAAAAATAATATTTAATACAAAATAAAATTGTGATATTGTGCTACTGATCCACCGGGTAATAAATAGCACACTTTTTGTAGAGTTTTACAGAACATTTCTCCACACGTGTATTTGAAGTGCAACACATTTGTGAAAAAAGAGACATTTTGGCCGGGATAATCGTGTAGGGAAAATCCTATATCTACTTCGAAAGGTTTGGTATCCGTGTTGTTTGTTGTGTCCGCAGACATGCAGAAGACACAGAAGGGGAAGAAGAAGAAGAAGAAGGAAGAGGAGCGCACACCCGAGGAGGAAGAGGAGCTGGAGAAACAAAAGGTCAGATTTCAATCCCTGCAATTCCACACCAGCTCATCCTACCTTTGGTGAAGGGAGGCAGTCGCATACTCTCAGACATAAGGCAACACATTTGAACGTGTGTGTGTGTGCAGGCGGAGATGGCGCTGCTGATGGAGGATGACGACGACGACGAGGCCAAACACAAACACTTCAACTACGACAAGATCGTGGAGCAGCAGAACCTGAGCAAGCAGAAGAGGAAGAAGCTGCTGAAGAAGGGCGACGAGAAGCTGGAGGGAGACGAGTTCCAGGTCTGTGGGGGGGGCTGGGGATGTTTGAGGAGTATTCTAAAAGGGACATTTTGAAGAAGCTTTTAGACTTTGATTTATTATGCAATGGTTAGAATAAATGGCTTGAGCTACAGAGGAATGGGTCTCAGATTGAGGGGCGGAGGTCAAGATCTAATTGTTTGACTCGTTGAACGCTTTGGTAACACCGGTACAGTAAGTGAACTTTATCCAACTTCTCCTGTCTGTCTGTGTCTAGGTGGATGTTAAAGACCCCCGTTTCCAGGCCATGTTCACCTCCCACCTGTTCAACCTGGACCCCTCCAACCCCAACTACAAGAAGACCAAAGCCACGCAGAGCATCCAGGTGGAGAAGCAGCGCCGCCGGGAGGAGGAGCAGCGCCGCGTCGAGGAGGAACTCGGCGCTCCGAGCAGCACGAACGCACACAGAGACAACGCCTCCGGGAGCAAGCGGAAAAATGAAAATGACTCTGAGGGTGTTGAGAGCACCTCGAAGAAACCGATAGACCCCAGTCTGTCTCTGCTCATCAAGTCGATTAAGCGCAAAACAGAGGAGTTTCAGGCCCGGAAGAAACAGAAGTTCATGTAGGGTTGACTCGAGGAAATGGAGTCTGGTTCTCCGACAGTGACTGATGTGTTTTTGTATGTTGTGTGTGCGCAGAGAAAGGAGACGAGGAACTGTGCAAACATTTGGTAAAGACTGAATCCTGATACAAAAGATCCTTGGAATTGTTTATTTTAACACGTAGAAAATCAGTGTTTAGAAGACATTTACAAAAGTGGTACAGATATTTATAAGAATCACTTCGGATCGGACAGTAAGCAAGAAGAGCAGTAATTTGATTGGTCCTTTGATCTGACGAAGAGAATTAGTTCTAACACCCTCAAACTGAAATTTAACCACAATAAAACCCTGTCTTTATTTCACAGTTTCTCCATAATATTAACCAGTTTTAGTCAGAGAATGAAAACAGGATAAATCTGTTCTTGAAAAAACTACCATCATGTGAAATCAGAGGCACTTAATCAGCTGCTGTTTGAACATCATAAGAACAGCAGCATGAGTTCAGAGGGAGATTCATTTAAAGGCTGATCCATTATTTCGTAGCTCCTTTCAGACATGTCACAGGGTTTGAGTTTAGCACGTTTCGTGTGGACTGTAGCAAGTTATGATGTTATTATTAATGCATTTCACATCCTTTACATCCTGGCAACAGCAAACAGAGTGTCCTTTAAGCAGAGAGAAATGTTGACTGAAACTGGACGGTAAAGGAGGGCTTTAAAACCTTTTGTACACGGCTCAGAGGAGATGTTGATGTCATGAATCGTGCTCACATGATCATGATGTTCATACAGGAAGCACATCAACAGTGATTGGTATTTAAAATCCTTTCTGAAAGCTACATGAAAACAGGTCTGATTTAAAATGAAGTTCTGCTGTTTCTCTGATATTACAGGAAGACAGATCTGGGTAAATGTTCACCTGACTTGTTCACAACTTACAATTCTGTTTTAAAACCTGTCCTGCACGCTGGTGTCATTAGCAGGTGTGAAGGAACATCATCCATCAATGGTTCAACTCGTAGCTCTGGTAGCTTTCAAAAGGATGTGAAGTGTCGATAAATGCCAATGCGCCGAGTAAAGACATTTGGTTTTTGAGAGAGCAGATTACCTGTCCTGTCCGAAAGAGGTTTTAAATCATGTGATAAGGACTTGATTTCAGGCTCCTATGGTCCAGGGTATTCAAAGACCGCCGCCGCTCCCATCCCCGTCCCAATGCACATGGACACGACGCCGTACGCTCTGCACACAGGAACACACAGGAACACACAACACTTAGAAACACTGGTGTCTCGTGTCGGTGAGAAACGGTGATGATGTGTATCAGTAGCAGACGAACCTCCTGCCTCTGCGGCGCAGCTCGTGCAGCAGCGTCACCACCTGCCGCGCCCCGGTGCAGCCCAGAGGGTGACCCAGAGCGATGGCTCCTCCGTTGGGGTTCACCTTCTCCAGAGGGATGCCCAGATGCTCCACGCAGTACACCGCCTGGGCAGAGGGAGGGGCGGGTTAAATTAAATAATACACGACAAAAAACACAACTAGATTTACCGCCTTCAGGGAGATCAGTGTGGGGACGTTTGTACTCACCTGACTGGCGAAGGCCTCGTTGATTTCAAACACGTCGATGTCTGCCACGGTCAGTCCTGAGGGGGGAACGGGAAGAGTTAGAAGAAGCATTTCAGCAAAAAGAGTAAAGTGTTTCCTCTGAGCAGTGAGCTGTTTTAATATGCATTTTACTACAGAAACTAAAAACCCTTATAAAGTCGTCTCACATCCCTATGATTAAGTATGTATCTTAGGTCTGACTGACACCAGAACATCCACTTTTAAAACTTCAATCCTCACCAATCATCATCCTTGCAAATATATTAAAACCTATAATATTATACATTCTAATTATTGATGCATTCATCGCGAGCTGCAGCAGGGTGAAGGTGAAAATAAAAAGCTGTATTTGCTTTGAAAGCCATCACATTTAATTGTTAATATACTTCTTGATCTGTAAAGTACATTTGGTTGACAGTGTCAAATAAACGTACAGGAATTAAAGATAAATGTTTAGAAAAAATCAAAGTACCGTACAATTTTGTATATAAGCACAAATTCTTAGTGTCCACCACTGTGAGGATGTTAATGGTATCTCACCAGCCTCCTTCAGAGCTGCAGGGATGGCGAACGCTGGTCCGATGCCCATCAGATCCGGAGGGACCCCCACCACGGCGCTGGCCCTAAGGACCCCGAGCACCGGCAGACCCAGAGCCTCCACCGCTGACCTGCGACCAATCAGCACGGCCGCTGCTCCGTCGCTCACCTGGCTGGAGTTACCTGAGACACGAGTGTGTGTGTGTGTGTGTGTGAGAGAGTTAGTAACAGAATTCAGAGTAGGTTTCATAGACAAGGAGTTTGCTTTCATGCAAATACGAACACAGAAAGAGGAATTCAATGGGAAAAATAAAAGCAAATATTACAAAATAATAAATAATTAATAATATATTTATTTTATAATCGGAAATAAATTAAGAGTTTAAAAAAATAAAAAAATATAATTATATGAATTAAAAAAACACCAAAAAATGAAATACATTTAACTAATTTAATTTATACAATCCAATAGATCAAATAAAATGGAGCCAGGTTGATGTTCACTGTAAGCCTGTGTGTGTGACCGACCTGCTGTGGTGCTGCCGTCCGGTTTGAAGGCGGGTCGGAGTTTGTTGAGTCCGGCGAGAGTCGTTCCCGCTCTGATCCCATCATCCTTAGCGACCGTCACCGCTTGCTCTGTACCGCTGTCGTCCACAAACCTGGTTCTGACCGGAACGATTTCCTGAGCAAACACTGCGGAGCTCTGAGCCCGCGCCGCTCTGAGAGAGGAGGAAATGTTGACGCTTTAAAGACATATCAATACTGCCTGGAGAGCTGCCACACATATGAGATGTGTAAAGATAGAACAATATTAATACAATTAAATAATAATATATAGCATTTTTCAAAAATAAGTAGAAGTATGCAGATAAATTAAGCAAAAGTAAAGGAATAAAATAACAATAATTGAGATAAAATATATTAAAGAGTCATCTTTATATTAATAAGCGTGTCAATATAAACAACTATTTTAAAGTTGCATCTACAAACGATCAAAAAAACACAAGACTCTCCGTCAAAAACTGTTACATCTCATTGAGTTTTCCCTCAAGATTTCATTTTAATTAGTCGATGTTTTTGAGATATTGGGACTTTTTCACCACAGCTTTATGGATTGACTCACTTCTGCTGGGAGCTGAGAGCGAAGGCGTCCTGCTTTTCTCTGGAGATCCCAAACTTCTCTGCAACGTTCTCTGAGGTGATGCTAAAGAAATAAGGGAAACATATAAACATGAATCCATTTTAGGGTCTCTACATTTATAAACTGTTGGGGTAAAAATGTTCTTTGGGTTATATAAATACATCATAGGGCCGGATCACAAAATTAAAGTTGAGATCTATTAGGAGTGCTCAAACTAACTTGGGGTTTTAGAAACAGCAAATTGATGACACATGCATCATGCTATAACTGGCTTCTGGATAATATAAACACTAATGCTGAAAAACAAACATTTTGGGGCTTTAAAAATAAATGATGGTTTGGTAGAACACAATTTGGATTAACACACATTTTGCTGGTATCTCAAAAACACATTTCTGGAACAAAATGCCAGTTTTTTTGAGATTCGGGACGACAAGAACAAATGTTGGGATTTTGAAAAAATTACTTTTGTTTGTCTCCCTTTTTGATTTCTAATTTTCTACTTGATTTCCTTCATTCCTTTCTCCCAAATATAACAGACACACAAACAGCATCCTGCAGGGTGGTCTCTCACCCCATGGGGATGATGCAGTCTCTGGCTTTGTCGAAGTCCGTCAGCCGGGGGCTCAGATCTCCGGGATCCCCCATCGAACGCAGAGACATGCTCTCCACTCTGACACACACAAAAGGACACACCATTTTATCCTCCTACTGTCGGGATGTAAATGTAAATGTGCTTTCTCAAATGATGAATGAACGTACCCACATGCCAGGCCCAGGTCGATGGATCTGCTCCTGATGGCTCCTGCACACACAGGGTTAAACACCTTTACATACTCACAATCTGTACGGTGTATTTATACGTTATGAAGCGATGAGAGGAGAGTCTGTACCTGCGATGTTAAACAGCGCCTGCAGTCCAGAGGAGCATTGTCTGTTCACCGTGCTGACAGGAACCGTCTCTGGAAACCCGCTGAGATAAAACACAGCAGAGAAAAAGGCTGTCACTAATGAGGAGGATGGACGTGATAGTCTTCCTGTTTCTCTTTGAAGAAACTCACTTAAACTCTGAAAGGAAAGCAAGAGGCCTTTAACTCTTTTTGGGAACCTTTTATGCATTTTCTGAAGAATTAGGATACGTCTAAAGAACTGAACAGAGAGGAAGAGTAACCTTTTGAATTTGATATCTTTTTGTACTGTATGGATGTTATAGTATTAGCCTTTTGTACCTTAATTTAAGTGCTATCATTTCTGTTGATGTCTTCGTTAATTATTATCTAATTTAGCAGTGATTTCCTGTACGCTTGTTTTTGTATTTTTTTCTATGTTTTTTTGGGGGGGGGCGGGGGTTGTCTGTTCTCTGTGCATGCTTGTAAATGTGGAAAATTAAACAAGGCAATAAATAAAATTAAATAAAAGAACAGGATAAAAAAATTAAAATGGAGGCTGATCGTGTGAATCAATGACGATGATGATGATGATGGTGATGATGATGATGCTACTGACCTGAGGAAGTGAGCTATCCTGGCCACCAGAGCACCGGCACCGGGCTGCAGCACGTTACCTGCAGACACAGTGCATTTTAAATGTATGTCAAAACTGTTTTTGAAAAGAAAAATCCAAATTGACTTCACTTTCATTCGTAGATAAGTTACAGAATTAGAGTCTCGTCTCACCGACACAAATGTCTCCCAGTTTGTCGGCTGAGAGTCCAACGTCAGTCAGCACAGCCTTCATCACTGCACTCAGCAGCTCGTCAGGCGTGGTGTCCTGCAGGAAACACAGGGGGGCATTTAGAGATGCACGATATTTATTCCATATTCTGAAGCCCAAATACTTTCATTGACAAGTGCAGCATCTAAATACTCCAAAACAGTAGCCACCTATACAGCTGTTTTGTGAACAGGTTAAGAAATAGGAGGAGGAGGAGGAGGAGGAGGAGGAGGAGGAGGAGGAGGAGGAGGAGGAGGACAAGAACAAAAAGGAAAAACAAGTTGCAGAAATCTGACATTAAAGCCAAATAGTGCAAAGTCTGTGTGGAAGTTTTTCACATTTTCAGAAGGCAACAACACGTTTTTGTATAAAAGTAGTAAAATATAACTGTTCTTTGATTTTGTAGGTACCACAAGTGATGTCAGTCGCTTTGCTTGGGTGTATTTACTTCTTTATAAAACACAAACATGTGAAACCATCTGTTATCTTATCTGTGATGGCCAGTTATAAGGTATTGTTATTTTACTGCAAAAGTGCTGACTACTTTAAGTTCATTTAGCTGAAATTGGAGCCGTCTGACAAACGCTGCTTGATTACACTTTAGCCCACTTGGCAGATAAACTACTTTACAGGTTTGGATTTATTTACTTTGAAGGCTCCTCTCTTCGCCTTCCCGACAGCGGTCCTCATCCCGTGAACCACCACCACATCCTCCGGGCTGCTGCTGCCCGAAGACCCGCAGTCGGACCTCCATAAGTCCCGTCTGTGTTCAGAGGAGCCGGGGTGAGACAAGTGTCCCGAAATGATCTTTAATCTGTGCATTACGACGAGTAAAACCCCAGGGTATATTCACAGAACTCCAGAGGCCTGGCTGAACTCTGCTCTCTGCTGTCAGGAGGACGGGAAGCGAGGAGGGACAAACTACAGCGAATCGAGTAAACCGTTTTTTTCCCTTCAAACTTTATTTAAAAATGTTCAAACACACAACATAGCAGACATGTATTCAATAATACATAGAAACAACAAAAACGGTATGTACTGCTATATTTATAATACACTTCTATAGTATTATAAAGAATACCTACAATTTGACGTTTTTTTATTACTTTTCTAAGTGATTTTTTCCCATACAAATGTTTATTTCTTTAATATTTTGTTATTTTGCATTAATGTTTGTATTATGTACCACATAGAATCAATCATTTCCATTATATTTACTATACCTCTACTGACCAGTCTTATCTTTTACACAGTTATAGATCCTATTGTTGATTATATGTTGTATTATTTATCTGAATCTACAACAAAAGTACGTTAAAATTGTATTTGAGTAAATGTTTGTTATTGAATACGCAGCTGCTCTTTTGAATCATCTCTCATGTCTGCCAGTGAGGTATATTCAGGTCCATTTGTTTCAGAAAATATTGCACTTTAATCATTTCATAGTAAATGTATAGAACTTATAAAAACCAAGTCTGACCAATAAAGGCATATGGTTTATATTATCTATAACGCATAATGATTTATTGTTGATATGTTGTAATTTTGGGTGAATGTACGACAAAAGTATCTCAAAATTCTACTCAAGTAAATATACTAGTACCAGTCCAAGAAGCTCTCTTTATTCCTGTCTCTGATGACTGCTAAAGCGGGGAATTCATGAAAAAAATCTCCTTAATTCGACTCATGATAACATTTATCAATAATAAATAAGAGTAAGGAATTACAATGAAACCTTAAGAACACTCAATGTCTGCAGGATAAAAAGAAAGACGGACAAACGTTTACATCTGAACCTTTTTATTTCCAAATGTTTCACAACAACACATTCATAAGGCCACCGACTCACTGCACATTCTGGTTGGAATCAGATAACAGGAAACAAAGACATCCAAAAATATGTTTTTTCAATATAGAATCATATAAAACAGCTTTTTCCTCCAATTTCAAAGAGAGTTGGTGAAGAAGAAGAAGTTTCTCAGGACACAATCACGGAAATATTTACATGACTGCAACATGGGTGAAAATCAGGGTCTAGTTTTTCAAAATAAAAGCACGGGAGCTGAGGAATACTGCTCTTTAACCATAAACACAAAAAATATAAAGTTATAGTTTAAATCTTTTAGATGTACAGGTACAGTTTCAGGTGGATGATGTATGAAATGCCCATTCACATTTCATCCGAGAAGAAGAGAGTATAGAGCACCAGAGGAGGGTTACTGTATGTCTGAAGTAGTGTGTATAAAACGAAGCAGGGGTGTCAAATACTGATATATAAGAACGTAATCTTCAGCTTTAAATACCAGAACCCCTGCACAGGTCAGAATCAGTGCTTTATTTTTTTCCTTTAAAGTCCTTCAGTTCTTCAGTAACAGCAGGAATGTTTACAACTCTTTAGATTAAACCAAAGTCACTAGAAGAACCATTTAAAGGTGCCATAGAGAGCATCTATCTGCTATTTTAAATTGTTCTCTGATGTCTACAAAGAAGGTATATAACTTTAGTTGATCCAAAAAATGTCCAGATGCAGTTTTACAGGCCCATTTACAACCCTATGATTTGGTCCTAGAATGAAACAAGCTGCATTGCCTTATTTGGAACTCATTTAGATAATGATTACGAGCTCTGCTCTGATTGGCTGGTTTACAAGGAGCAATCCATGGCTGCCTCAGAGCCTAGAAGTAAGTGAAGTTTGCGAAACTGTGAGAGATGAACCATGGAGGCTATTGGCATCCAACCGTACATGTTTGAGCCTCGATCGGAGGAGGAAACCGATGACTTTGAAGAACAGCCAGCTGGTCGGAGATTGGAGAGCAACGTTACGGAGTGGTGAGTGTTAGCGTTAGTGTTTCCAGCAGCTGGTGTATGCAGATGTTGGGGCTGGACTACCGTGTGTTACGTCACACACAGGGATTGTTGTAATTCGCCCATTTTACCGCTGTGATATGCATATTCATGATTTGCACGTGAAGGAGCGAACGACGGTATTTGAGGTTCACGGTATGTCAGTTCAATGTACCGACCTCTCCTTATTCAACTACGCCAAGGTAAATACAGTTTTGCACTCTATGGCACCTTTAAACATTTTAACGTCTATATGATTCTCTCATCATAACGCTATCAATGTAGGGATGGTGGATGCTCAAACTGAACTGTGAAACCATTTTTAATCAGGTAGTAGGGCTGCGACTCATTATTTTCATTGTCAATGAAACAATGAGTTGTTGGGCCAATCAGAAAATAGGTTGAAAAAACAATCAGTGTTTTCCAAAACCCAACAGAACTTCCTCAAACTTGCAACTTATTCTACAATATTTAGTTGACAATCAAAAAGTAGTAAAAAGAAATCAAAGTCTTCAAATTCAAGCTGAAATAAGGAGAATTCAGACTTGTTTTGAGTTGAAACAGATTCATCTTTGCAGGTTTTATAGGATTAGTTTGTATTTTTTACAATTTATATTTGCAGGGATTAAATGATGAGAAGATTTGTGAGCCTGAAAAGTTTTCCAGGACGAGAATAAAGTTTTATATTCATTTAAAAAAGCACTTTACGTTGATCTTAAGTCTTTTAAGCGCTGCTTTTGTTTGTACTTACTTTACTAATAAAGAGCATTTAAAAGTTCCTGGGGTTAGTCATAATAAAATGTCCAGTGAAAGTGTCTTTAGTGTTATACTTCATAATAACAAGGTAACTGCTTAAAAAAAACACTCTGGATATACAATATATGGACATTAAGAGCAATACTGTAGGTCAATAATCAGGTTTATGCCAGCATGGGGTTTTTAGTGTCAGCTTATTGTGATTAAGCACTTTGATTCATTAGGTATAACTCACTGTCTTAGCGTTACAAACGGACAATCCTTTAAGATCCTTTTAACCATTAACAATTCCCCACTAAATTTGTTAGAATTAATCGTAATATAAAATTGCATATACCATGATTTCCTCTTTATCTCCCACCCGTAATGTTGGATATTATTTCAAGATGATGTGAAACAGCGATGACTACGACGACAGCAGATGTGAAACAAAAACAACAACAGAGGTGTGAAGGAATGTGAGGGTTCAGACTTCTTCCATCGTGTCTTCATGTTTCCACCGTCACGTCTCAATGGCTCAGCAGTAACTCCAGGAGTCCCTCACACCTGAGAGCTCGTCTCAACACTTTCAAAGTAAAAGTCTACATGGCAGTGAAGCAGGAATCTCTGCGGCGCCCCTCCCTCGCTGCTCGCCTCAGGCGTAGAAGACGAGCTCAGGGATCTGTCCTCCCTGAACCCCGGTGCCGTTGGTGCTGTCCGAGGAGCACTGGAACTGGAAGGTCACTTTCCCACACTGCACCTCCGTCATGCCCTCCTGCCCGAAGTAGCTGAGCTCGTTTCCGTCCAGCACCACGCTAGCGGTGTAGAAGGTGTCGGGCTCGATCTGCACCGGGTAGTCGAAGCTCACGGGGAAGGTGCTACTGGATCCATCAGAGAAGTACTTGATGATCCTCTGAGCCATCGACACGCCTTGACGCTTCAGCTCGATCTTGGCACTGTACTCGGCCGACCCGCAGCTGGATCCGTACAGGCCGAAGCCAGCGATGAAGACCCGTTTGTCCACGGCGAACTGGATGCTGTCGCAGCGGCCTCGGTACCGCCACTGGTTGCTCCTGTAGGCGCAGGACTGGAAGCGGTGGCAGCGCTGCGGCGCCAAACCTTTACGAGGTTTGCTGCAGAACAACAGTTTGGGCTTCTTGGCGGCGGTGTACCACAGGAAGATGTCGTTGGTCTCGTTGAGGGTGAGCACGCCGGACTGCGCCGCTCCGTTGGCGAAGTCCTCCAGCACCATGGTGGGGATGCGGATCAGGTAGATGGCCTTCCCCAGCACCAGGCGTTTGTTCTCGATGGTCGGTGACAGATCTTGCCGTTGACACTCCGCCTCGGCCCAGTTCAGCGCCGCCTCGAACACCACCATCTCCTTGGCGTTAAGCGTCTCCCGCCGCAGGATGCTCTCCAGCGTCTGGGAGTCGATGTCGCAGAAGCCTTCGGAGCGCAGCGCGAGCTCGGCCTGAGCGTCGATCACCTCCCAGCATCGCTGTGTCAGGTCGGGCTCCTCGAACAGGCAGCTCTGGGACAGCAGCACGCAGGCGTTCTTGGCACTCAGGCTGGTCTCCAGGAAGTTGACGCAGGCCCGGGCCAGGTGAGGTACGATGTACTTTTTGGCAGCGTACAGGGTGGCGAGCACCGTGTCGGCGCAGAGGTCGATCTCATCACAGTAGATATACCTGAGAAGATAAAGGGCAGGATCAGAGACTTCAGTTCACAGACTTACAATTCAGGCGGAGTTCATTGACTTTCTATTAAGACAAAGCTAAAGGCCCACAGTCCATAAACACTGAATGAGTCTGAGGACGACATACTTCAGCATGGCGAGGAACGACGGAGGCTCCACGTCAGGGATCCGGATCTCTTCTTGATCTTCGGCCAGTTCTCCATAAAACATGGCATGGAACACGGAGCTGCCAACAGCCAGGACGTACTGACAGAGGAGGAGCAACAAAAACAAACAGACTTAAAACTGACATTTCAGTCCGATATTTGTTTGTTTGTCTGATTCTTATGACATAACTTATTTGCTGTTATGACAACACAATGAGATGGATAAGTTGCAAACTTATCATATCATTTTTCAACATCAAAGGTTTCCCTGCCAACTTTTTGTGCAAGTTCTGCTTTCTTCTAGTGTCCAGTTTTTGGCCTCCTAGCCTTGTTTTAGTCAAAGGAAAAAAACGATAAACTTCTTTGACATAACTGTGTTTGACATGTCCTGAACCACAAGGCTCCTCACACACAGTCTCCCACCTTCAAATGCACCACAGTAAATGCCTCGAGAACACCAAACTGTGTGATCTTGATCTCAGATCTCAGATTATAAACGGTTCTACCTTGTGTCCTGGTACTCGCTGCGTCCCGCCAGGTGGTCCGACCACAAAGTGAACATCTGCCATCGTCTCATTGTTGAACATGACTGAATTCCTACAAGGACACAACAACAAATAATTGTTATTTTTGTTTGCGACACCTGGAAGTCTGTATTTCATACACAGATTATCATTGTTGTCATTTGGATTGTCTCGTCTTGTTAAAACTTCATATTTTTCTGCACACACACACACCATATTTTGCTCGTAAGGATCCCTCCATAGACGTTTCATCCATGGTACATTATATTGACATGACCTCTCATCACTATTATATGTTATATAGCTGGAATTTGGTGTGTTCAGACTGACCTCTCCCGGATGGTCGGGAACAGGCCCTGCCAGTTGCAGCAGCTCTGGGCGGCGTTGCTGGTGTTGTTGTTGGTCAGGTTCTGCTGCTGGTACTGTTGGATGGAGGATGAGGAGGAGGAAGAGGTGGTCGTGCTGCTCGCTGAGGTGGAGGGGACCAGCTTCTTGGTGGGATACAGCTCTGCAGCCATTATCTTACAGTCAGACTGCAGGCCGGGACATGGCAGCTCCAGGAACGGAGTTTACTGCTGCTGTCGGACCGCCAGAGTCTGGAGAGCTCTGCCAAGAAATGCACTTTATGTTCAGACACTGAGAAGGACAACCAAACTTAGGATGGTTATCAAAGACTCCCAACAACACAATATGCAATATTTGTATCCTTGCACAGTATTTCATTTTACATTCAGTCCTGCATTACTTGCACACTGGTCTTGCAACATTATTTCCATTGTTTATGTCTTATATATATTATCTTGCATTGTTGGAGCAGCTTGGGACTTAACATGTTCATTGCCATAGGTGTCATTTATACTAGGGAAGCTGGGGACATGGCCAATTCTGTCCCCAACACTTTGCATTAGGATCACTTGTTTACAAAGTTCTGAAAACAGCAGGCACCAAAGAACATATACAATCTGGAGGACTGTTGCAGCTGTATTTCTGGTAACCCAAGTGGTGCAATCTGGACCTGCGACATGTTTAATATTGGTAATAATTTAATAGAGAATAGTAAAGCGATGGTTGGTCCCACTTTGCAGCAGCGTATCAGTTACAGAAACTATTGTATGTATGGCATGTATTATATGCGGGGAGCGATTAATGCAGTAGTTGTTTTTTTTTATCTGAAAAAGCGTCGCCCACTCTTTTACTAACAAAGTGACGCCAATGACTCCGACTGCTGTGCATCAGACAATACAGCCGTTGAATCTGACGCTCATTTTGAGCTAACTTGACGTTAACCAAGCTAGCCACACATCCGTTACACCAGTTTTTTGTACTTAACACTCCATCATTTCCACCTGACAATATATCATACACAGTCACAATAAATCGTGACCAAAATAAGTAAAGAAATAAAGCATAATTGAGTCAACGCTCGGATCCCAGATGTTATTTTTAGTGTTAACTTTAGCATGTTTATGCTAGTTAGTTAGCTGACCAACCAAAGCGGTTTTTTCGAGATAATTTTTCGCTTAGCACTAAACTATTTGGCAAGTAACTGAATTTATACTTACCTAAGTGTTATGTGGACGTGTTTATAATCATATCTCCTCTTCGGGTTTGGCAGTTTTTTGGGTGTTTTAACAGACAGGCGGCTCAGCTTTGTTTACAGGAGCTATCAAGCTTCTTCAGCTAATGTTTACGGCAGAGTCAACTCATTGACGGCACAGCGCTGCCCCCTGGTGGGCGGAAGTTACAATTACACTATCATACTAAAATAATAGCAACAGGTGATTAATAATGGGAGTACAAAACTCACACAATTAACTTAGTTAACCAATTTTAAAGACTATTGTAACATTAAAAATGAAGACAATTTTTAAACAAAATATAAATATGTAAGAAACTGAGTATACAAATATAATAATAACCATGTTGAAAGGGTTGTGCAGGATTTACAGTATTACAAATAACAAGACATTGTTTGCATGATGTGCATTAATGTTATGCATTATGTTTTTATGGGATGGAAAATGACACATTCCTGTTAATAATGCAATTACAAAACTCACTGAAATCCATTCTGTAATTCATTCCCATTTTAACTCTTACGATTTGTATTTTTGTGTGCATGGGTTCAGCTTCCTGATAGTGTGCTGAGAGAACAAACAAACACACACATCACCAGCATGATATACAACATATTCCTTTATTGTTGTTACTGATAAATCCCATTTTGAAAAGTAAAGAACAACAATGAAAAAAGGAGAACAACACCTGTATGTACTTTATGTACAGCCAGTTTAGCATCTATAATCTCTCTTTAATAGAATCACTGTACACGGTAAAGGACAACAATCAATTACAGGCAAACTGAACTGTCTTCGTTCAGCTTGTAGGTTCACATCTGCATTTGGCCACTGAAGACGACAAAATATAAACCTTACAGAGTTCAGCTGCCTACGTCACTACTGACTAGTGTTACCGCTAATGTAGTGTGAGGGACGATCATCAGAGCTCTCTAATTTAAACAAAATGGTGAATGAGATTCAATCATTGGCAAACACTGACGCTATTGCTCAGAAAGTGAAGACAGTACATAAATGTGAATGGAGTCTAGTGTAAGTCAGCTGTTTTCAGATTAACAAAGCATGAAGATAAACCAAAATATGAGCTCTATTTGATTTATGCTTTCATTTAGGGTGCAATAAACTGTCATCTGTAGACATGTTTCTGCAACAGCGGGATACATGAACTCAACAAGCAACCAGACTCCATAAAAACAAAACCGATTCTTGCTTCCCTTTAAGGTTTCAATTCCTGGTTTTACAACCTTTTTCTTTTGGCTTGGGACACGTTAAAGCTGCTCAGTGTCTATAAATGAAACCCTCATCACAGGCTGAATATTAAGAGCTTTTAAAAGGTTCCAGAATGTAAAGTAAACCAAACTCTCGGGTCACATTTTCGGCCTTTTAAACACTCCAAAAGATCCTGTCATTGAACTCAGATTGAGATGAGGAGGTGAACAACCAGACTTCACTCATTCCCTGCATCGTTTCACAGGAAAGCTTTAATCAAACCGCAACTTTCTAAATGTTTACATAAATAATATTTGATCATTCAGCTCTCCTTAAGGTCCGTGACTTTCACTCTGCGGTTCAAATGTCCCTTAAATTACACCACGTTTATAAATAGATCTGCTTTAAAACTGTACACAAACCCTTTTTACACAATTGCAATTTAAAAGAAAAGCAACACAACCCCCCCCCCCAAAAGTTTTCCTCCGTCCCACAAACAGCTGCAATTTCTGAGATGATAATTTGGTTCAAAGCAACAAACAAAGTGTTATGTAGTGCTGAGAGGTAAAGTCAAGTACACATATACTTCTCACAACCCCAGCAGAAACCCCCAAAGGAATACAACTTCACTCTTCAAGTAAAACAGAGAATAAAAAAAATATCTACCTGTATTTTTTACAAGTCTGTCACCAAACACAAAAGTTTTTTAAAAAACTAGTCGTTGCGCAGAATAACAATAATAACAATAATTAAACAAAATACAGTATTTCCAGGCAGTCAGCATAAAAAGCGTTTTACAAATCTGTAGGGGAGTGTGTGTGTGTGCGTGTGCGTGTGTGGTTTGGGAACTAAACAGCTGTGACTTTAAATGTGATTTCACAACAAAACGAGCTAATTAGCATTAGCAACAACTGTCAGGTTCAGTAGGAAGCATCTCGTCGTCCCTCGTTGAGTCGCTTGGCTTTCAGTTTGGCAATAAGTAATTCATAAACACAAAGAATAAAAACCAATAAATGAGAATAGCTTTAGTTTGTCAGACTTTAAATACACAATGAGAAGCAGCACAATGTGGATTTCAAAACCACTGAATCAGAAGAGATTCGATCCAAAATGTCACATGAATTCAAACCCACATTATTTCTGTTTTTTCAGATTTGTTTGTTCACTTTGGAAAGAAGTTTTCTACAACTATTAAAGAGCCATGTGACGGCAGATGTGTTCTGCTGCTATCCAAACACTCTGAAGGGGTTCAATTCAGACAGTGAAATCTCTCTGTAGTGTTCCTCTTTCTGTCAGTATGGGGTTACATTAAGCTTGTAGCGTGTTGTCGGTGTTTGCTGCTCAGATGTAAATGTGTAAATTAAATTCTCCCTGTTACTCTAAAGTGCAGCAGAAAGCCAGTTCCTCTTTATCTCCATCAACATAGCCTAACTTCTTCTCTAGTCTAGGGAGGCTGTGGCTCAGTGGTTTAGTGCTCTGATCTTTGGAGCCCGGGTGCAATCCCCACTGCAGTCAGCATGTCCCTGGGCCAGACACTTCACCCAAAAGTTGCTCCTGTGAGGATTGTCCACAGTGTTGAGAGTATGTAAGTTGCTTTGGTTTTACTTGTAATGTAAATGACTAATAATGGGATCGCTGATGTGTTGGAAACCCTCTGATTTTGAAATGAAACCCACCAGGTGTTTGTTATGTGTCTTCTTCAGGCTGCAGGCATAACGTAAAACAGGAAAAAGCACCAAATTAGATTTAAGAAAAGGGAGGTCATCGTGAGGCGAAATTAGAGCGTTCTTTTTATCATGAATGAAAGGATTTGGTCTTCAAAAGAAGCATTCAGATCTGACTGAATATTTAAAATAAATGGATCGTTACTTTACCTATTTTTGAAAAAAGTGGATCTTCTGATGCACGAAATACATTTTCCTCAACACCTTAAACTATTCATATTGTGAAGAAAAAAGGCACATTATCATGAACAATAAGTCTAAGCAACACCAACAGGCCGGGGTCAGAGACGGTGGAGAGAAAGAAAATAATATTCCAGCTTTACTGAAATGTTCTGAGAGTTCCTGCTTTTTATTCATTTTTTGCCACTTCCTGTTTTCATTCATCGTCTCATCCAGAGGTTTGTTTGTTTCGGGACCCGGGCCAGCCTAAGTCCCAACAGGGGAAGAGGCGGGTGGGGTGAATATTTGACAACTCTTAGAAGGAGCAGTCCAGGTAAACTGTCCCCTTCAGCTTTCTGCTTCCTCGCCCAGACTCAGAGGTGGAGACGTGCTCCTCTTCCTCACATCTTCAGGGACGCTCCGCAGCGACGGGGTCTCCGGTCATACGAAGACTTTAGCGAGGGCGTCCGCCCCGGCGCTGCCGATGTAGCACTTTGTGGGGTGAAACGCCACGTCGTGGATCGACTCCTCCGACTTCTTCCTGTGCGCCGTGAACTCCTGGATACACGTCTTACTCTCCATGTTCCACAGGCGGATAGAGCAGTCGTGACCTGGGAGGAAGAGGAAGAGGAAGGGGAAGAGGAAGAAGTAGAGGAAGAGGAAAAGGTAGAGGAAGATAAAGAGGAAGAGGAAGGGGAAGATAAAGAGGTAGAGGTAGAGGAAGATAAAGAGGTAGAGGAAGATAAAGAGGTAGAGGTAGAGGAAGATAAAGAGGTAGAGGAAGATAAAGAGGTAGAGGAAGAGGTAGAGGAAGAGGTAGAGGAAGAGGTAGAGGTAGAGGTAGAGGTAGAGGAAGAGGAAGAGGAAGAGGAAGATAAAGAGGTAGAGGAAGAGGTAGAGGAAGATAAAGAGGTAGAGGTAGAGGAAGATAAAGAGGTAGAGGAAGATAAAGAGGTAGAGGAAGATAAAGAGGTAGAGGAAGATAAAGAGGTAGAGGAAGATAATGAGGTAGAGGAAGAGGTAGAGGAAGAGGTAGAGGTAGAGGTAGAGGAAGAGGAAGAGGAAGAGGAAGAGGAAGATAAAGAGGAAGAGGTAGAGGAAGAGGTAGAGGAAGATAAAGAGGTAGAGGTAGGGAAGAGGAAGAGGCAGAGGAAGAGGCAGAGGAAGAGGAAGAGAAAGAGGAAGAGGAAGAAGAGAAAGAACATGCATTATACTTGCGCTCAAAATAGAATCTAATAAACAAACATTGTTGTTGTTGTTGTTGTTGTTGTTATTGTTGTTGTTTCCGCATTTGTATGTTCTTAATATCACTAAATTAGTGGTAAGATTTTTCCCAATGTGCTGTGTTTTGCGTTGATGACACCCTTCATATGAGATGATACATCATACGGTGAACTGTGATTGGCTGTCGGTCCCGTAAGAGGCGGGACTAATTATTATTGTGCTGTTTCATTGTAGATTAAAATGTTGCACGTTGTCCAGAGATGCTTTTTTTTACTGTGAGTGTCTCAGTCCTTTAAATTACGGAACAGTTTGGAAGCTTGACAGGACCTCTGTATGGTTAGGGAAATGGTGGCTGAATACTTACTTCCAGACATGAGGTACAGTCCGTTTGGATCCACAGCGAGACACGTGACAGAGTCCAGGTGAGCCACCATCGAGTGGATCAGTTTACCTTCAATTCGACAAAAGAAGAAGAAGAAATGACACCTTTAATCAGACTGTTTTTTCTGTCCCTTTTATTTATCAAGCTCAAAAAGTGTCTATGATTCTTTGGAGAATCCCTGCTTTCCTCGGTTTTATGTTCGAAATGCAGTGTAATAGTGAAGTCTTCTCACTCGACAGACCTCCTGTGAGGCGTCAGAAGACACTACCACCTTTTGAATCATGATGGATTCATCAGAATTGGACCTCTGCAGCAGCTGCGGTGTTACCTGTGTTGTTATCGAAGAACTGGATGTGCCGGTCCTCCTGAGCTGTGATGGTGATTGGCAGAGTGGGATGACTCAGCACTTTGTTGATCTTGCAGGGAGCCTCTGCATGTGGGCGGACGTGAGAAGGACAACATTAACATTTAAAAAAAACCCACAATCTTCAGTCCATCGGGAACTGAAACACTCAGAGAGAGACGGTTTTATCTCAAGGCCGCCGCAGAGACTTAAAGCATCGAGGGAACGTGCTGCAGGAGGGGAACTTAAACCAACAGTGAATGTATCCTCTAACAAACACTGTGTGTGTATCAAAGCCTGATTCCTCTGTGCCAAAGAGCTCAGTTAAAAATGATTCAAAACTCATCAAGAGTCCTCACTGCTGAATGAAGTATTCTCTAAGAGGCGAACCTCTAGGTTTTACACTAAGTGGCGACCCTTCTTAACCTTCCTCCTATCTCTTGCATTTTTGTCCACTGATTAATGGACACCCTCCCCCCCCCCCCACCTCCCCCTCTTTATTATATATGTATTGCTTGTCTTTGTATTGTTTTATTATATATTTACATTATTCACTCTCTTACATTTGGTCTGTTCTAGTTATGAAGGTGCTTCAAATGTTGTACGCCTTCAAGTGAAGATCAACTATGCATGGCTTGTCAATTGTTGTACAATAGGAGCTGATCACTAGAAGCTTTGAACTGTTGTAACGGTGGTTCCTATCAATGTACCAAATGTCTTTATTTAAGAAAAAAGGAAGAATCCTCACTGCTGCACTGGGAGACATATTCCTTTTATCAGTGTCGATCGGTGAAGAGAGACAGCTTATTGGATAGTGGGATAAAAGAAAGAGTCACCCACCAGGTTTGCATCAAACTAATTACAGATATAATATAGGAGAATCTGAGCAAGTGTTCTGGTGTTTGTGTAACTAGTGTTTACAACCAGGAGATGTAGTAATGAGATCAGTCAGGTACAGGTCGCAACCGTTCCCTCCCTGAGTGTGGAGGTCCCCCTGTGATTGGTCGGTTATTTTACCTGGCGGTCCGGCAGAGTCGAGCTGCAGGACGAGCTGCTGCGTCTCCATGTTGAACAGTCCGATGTGTCCGGTGCTGAAGGACGTCACCATGTGAGCCGACTCGCTGCTCACCAGATCCACCGAGGTCGGCACTCCCAGCTCTGACACACACACACACACACACACACACGATGATATGTTATAAAATGCGCTATTTTCTTTATTTTGTCCTTAATTTTTACTTTGTTGATGTTGCAAATGGAGCTTCTGGGAGGCTTTCAAAACCTTTAACAAGATGTATCACATTGTCATCGCATCGTACCTCCTCTCTCGTTGAAAACAGCGAGAGGCGGCGAGATGCTTGCGGCGTTCCACAGCCGGACCGTACCATCGGCGGAGCAGGAGAGGAGGCGCTGGTGTGCCGAGCTGTAAACCAAACCCCACACGGAGTCGGTGTGACCGCACATCGCCCCCCGCAGGACAGACGGCTCTGCAGAGAACACACAGAGAGAGAGAACATTACAAAAACCAAGTTCTGCATCAGAGGGGACAAAGATGAGTTACTGCTGGAGCGTACCATATGAGTCGTAGGGGTCGATGTTGGGGTTGGGGGTGTTCCAGCTCTGGATGGTACCGTCCACCCCCCCACTGAAGCACTGCTCACCGCTGGAGCTCATCGTGACGCACAACACCGCACCGCTGCTCAGGGAGGCAGACAGATTTGAAGTCGTTATAATATTTCTATTTCATTAAAGACTTTTAAAGAATGAGATTAAGGGACAAAATGGATTTAGGATTTCTCCAATGGCCCAGAAACAACCACGGTTTATAAATAATATAATATACAACACATACAATATCACAAAACATTTTGAATACATTTAGATGTTTTTAAAGACAAGATTCTGTCTTTTTATCTCAATAAAAACATTCATTTTATTCCACTTTTTACTATAAAAAATACTGAATTGTAGAAGGCACCAAATTCAGTGAAGATTCAGGTAACCAGGGTCTCACCTGTGAGCTCTGAATGTGTAGATGGGCTCCACGTCTAAAGCAGCACACCTGGACGATAAAAACCCAGAGCAGAATTTTGTGTGATCAGAAAATCCAGATTCAGCGTCTCAGATTACAGACGTCTTTACAGTATTTGAATGACTGAACTCTCCCTCACTTCTTGGCGGGGGCCGTCTTCTGCAGGTTCCACAGTTTGAGCGTGTGATCCTCGGAGGCCGTGACCAGGACGGGTTCCACCGGGTGGAAGGCCAGACCCCGGACTGAGTCAAAGTGGCTCCTCAGGGTGAACTTGGGGTTCCAGGTCTTCCTCAGAGCGTCTTTATTATTGGTGATCTAAGGGAGGGAGGGGGGGTCTCATTTACACTCTTGCAGCCTTTAAAGCCGGGGTTGTTAAACGGTTTGATTTTTTACTCACGTCGTACGCCAAGTTTTCAGCCTCGTTGGCCACCGTCAGACCGGCCAGTTCTCCCAGTCCCAGCTCATTAGAAACTGCCTCGTCCACTCGGCCCATTATGAAGGACTTCCCGGGAGACGGCAGGAAGGTCATCGCTTCTACGGAGACAAAAGAGACACCTGGGTTCAGAAAAACCTGAGAAGTATCATATTGAATAGTAATCCGGTTGGTAGGTTAGGTTACCGTCTTCCGAGCGTCCCACTTCCTGTTCATTGAGTCTGGGAACACTGGGGCGGGAAGGAGGCGTGACGGACGGCTGCATGGAGGGATGATCCTCGGCGTCCCGCAGATTAGCCAGCATGTCCTGCAGCTTAGACCGGTTCGGTCCTGGAGGAGGACGGGAGGGAGGAGGGAGACAAAAATCAGACGAGGAAACTAACAAGGAGTCAGGAGAGGACAGAGAGACGTTGAACGAAAAAGGGAGAGTTTGGGAGAGAGGGGTGAGAGGCAGATATTAGCAAAGTTACAGCGATAGAACGGTTAATATTGAGTTAAATCTGACAGCATGGAGGACGGAGATCAGAGGATAATGTAGCAGCTCTGCAGAGGATCGGACGGAAAAGATGAAAGAAATAAAACTAGAGAAACAAAGTGACAGGAAACAGGAACAGGTGAAATGCATCAGCTGCTGTTCTCTGAACTGCATCAACACAAAGACATGAAGGAACAATCCGGATATGAAGAAATGCTCTGACATCCATATTGGATATTATGATAACTCGTCAGTATCAGAAAACTGCTCAAAAACATAATCCACTTTATAAAAGCCCTTCACCTTTGTTTGCACACACAGACTCTGCGGCTCTATAATGCATCAGAGCGAGCACTAAGACTATGGTGTTGGCAGCATCAACGTGATCGTTTATAAAAGGATTCATAAAGGGTTTATAATTAGGTTAGTAATTGGGTTGTAAACACTTGATTAATCATTAAGAACCCATTTATAAACCAGTTTTAACATAGTTTTCATACATCAACACAGGCTCACTATTTGGCAAGAAGACTAAGCCTTATATTGGCTACCTACCTTCCTTCCTCTTCTTCATCAGCCAGCATCCTTTCGTATCTGTTGTTCACTGAGTTGATCCCCCACCCATCCATCTTGATGTTTCTTGGCATCTCTTAAGCTAAGTAGCCAATATCAGGCTTAGCAGTACAGATAAATGTGGGCTCACTATTTGGCAAGCAGTCGGTCACAGTTGCCCTGTTTATCTCTCGTCTTATAATTAATGATTTATAAAGTGTTCACAACGTAATTAATACATGAATTACAAACGTAACCCTTTATAAGGGTAGTCTTATTGTAAAGTGGTACCAAAATTAGCACTTTGAGAACAGTGAGGGCATCTTCAGAACATTAAAAAGGTAGAAAATATAAAGCAGCAACGATAATGAAAAGATCAGAGACCAAACTAAAACAGGCAAGGAGACAGATGAAAGGAGAGAGTGACCTATATGTTCCCTCCATGATTCAAAACCTTTTAAACACTAAATCTCTGAGAGACAGGGAGGGAGACCCAAAGCAGAGAGAGGGTTTGAGGATTAAAGGGTCGTAGGGACGGTAAAGCAGAATATTTAGAAATTGATGTGTGTAGCTGTCTCGTTCAGACTTTAAACGGTCTATTTTCTAGAAATGATACGCCAGATGAATGTTTCCTAAACAAAGAAATCAAACAAGTGGAAACAGCAGGTGTTTTTCTGATACTTCTAAAGGCTTTTTCTTCATAACGTCAGTCAGTTAGACCTCTGCAAGTCATCTTTAAAGTACCAATGAATGGTTACAAAATGTGAGTTAATTGGCCTGGATCGGTAGCCATTTCTATTTGTCATTAGCACAGTTAAGCCCTGACTGAGTGAGAGGAGAAAAAACATCAACACAAAGCGAGTCAAAGGAACAAAAGAAGGAAGAGGAGAGAGGGTTAAGTTGCAGGCCAGGTGCAGGACTTACTCTTCACCCCCTTCTTGCCCTTGCGCTCCTTCCTGTACTGCTCCTTCAGCTGCGCTATCAGACCCTGGTCCACGTCCCAGGCCAGCTCCCCCAGAGAGGACGGATCCTCCTTCTCTGCAGGCAGAAGAGTCACACACTTAATCCCTTAAGCTCAGGTGATAAATAAATTCCTCTACCCAAAATAAAAACCTGCCGCATCTCCTGCAAGCCGTACGGAGACTTTCAGCAGCTTGTTTTTGTTTCTGAACTTCTGCTGCTGTTACTCTCCTTTACTTCAGTAATGCTTACTTGTCTGACAGCTTATATAGATTGTTTATCTTCATAGTCAATATCATTTCTCTAATGCCGGTGTATTTCTATTTCTTCTTTGAGATGTTTATACTTTAGAATAGTTCATTTCTTCTTTTTAATGTCTAATTATCTGCTATGCCTTGTGTTGTTTTACGCTGCTGCAACACAAACATTTCCAGTGCGCAGTCAAAGTATTTCAAAAGAAATATTGACGATAGACTTTGCTGCTGTCACTCCAGTGAGAAGATGGGCCTTGAACTTCTCCTGACAGCTGAAATGGTGATAGAAATAGACTGCAGATGTGGGAACAGGAGTAGATTCAAAGATGAAACCCATGAAGGAATCACTGAGGGAAGAGTCTGTAATAACGGCCGTGACATCTGCGAGATAAAACAAGGAAAGGTTCTCACCCGTCCCTGTAGCTCGGGGCGAGTGTGTGATTGTGGAGGTGGCGTGGGTTCAAGAAGAAAAGCCTTCATAAAAAAACTACAAATGTGTTTCATAACGCAGCGGCACGCAGAGACCGAGCGCTCCATCACCTCCAAACAACAGCGCGATTGTTCCGCGCTCAAAATAAAACAAAAAATACGGAGCAATCTGCAGAGATCGCTCCCCTCGTGGCTCCATCGGCCCGTGACTCAGCACTCCTTTACAACTCTCTGGACTGTGAAGCTGTTGAATCACAGCCTGCGTGGGGACGCTTTCTGCCGGATCAGAGTGAAGCGTTGCTAAGAGACAGTACGCGGGGGCTGCCGGGTCGCCAGCTGCAAACTTTATTTTGTACAGAAAGTTTTATTTATACGGACAGGAAATGCGTCGGTGCAGGTCAAGCTGCAGGTCACAAACTAAATGATTGAATTCTACATGAAGCCGTTTGATCTACTGTAAAAATGACGGGCAGAATATTCATGTGGTTGGTAAATGGACTGTACTTATATTGCTCTTTATCAGGTCTCTTCGACCCCTCAAAGCGCTTTACATGTTACAAGTCGATCATCCATTCACACCTCATTCATGCAGATCTCTAGGGAAGCTAACATACACACATACACACACACAGACCGTTGGCCCTTGGGAGCACCTCAGGGTTCAGTATCTTGCCCGAGGATATATCCACATAGATAGATAGAAGTACTTTTTTGATACCTATTTGGGACAATTTTGCATGTTGACTGCACGGGGGATCGAACTCACAACCTTCTGGTTTAAAGACGACCGCACTCCCTGACAGCCACAGTAGATTTTCTACTACAACTACAAAGATTTCAGGTTTAAACGGGCAGCTCTTCAACTTTCTCATTGGCTAGACACACTCAATTTATGCTTTTCTTATTGGTGCTTTGAGGAAAACTCTGGCACGGTAGACATGAGTGTTAAATTCAAATGATCGTAGAGGCTGCAGGATAATCGCGTACATTTTTAACGTTGATTTAGAAGATTTCAGGTTCATACTGGTGGTTTTTCAAGTTTTCAATCAGCTGGTTCCATGCAGCTTTACACCTTTCTGAGCCTTGGATTGAACAAAGCTCTGGAATAGCGAACATTAATGGGAATTTAGTACTGGCTGTGCTCATGTTTAAATGTGGTTTTATTCTAGATCATCTGATTAGTGGTGAACATTTTTTGAGATCTGACCAAAAGTGACTTTAATCTCTGACAAAAAAACCCCACTTTTGGTCGGATCTCCCAAAAAATGTCAACACTTATTCTCCACTGTAAGACATACTGTATGTCTACACAGCATTTTTACACTTTTTCATTTGGTGTCTTGGAGTAAAGTCTGGAATAGAAAACATGAGGATGTATTTTATTTAACAAAGGAGTCAAATTCAGATTAGCATGATGGCTCTTCCCTTGTTTAAATGTCTTCTTGACCTTAATTTCCAACCATAAACTGACGTACAGTTTAAAGGAATCTGCACACTCACATTTTTCCACATGGCTTTTGACACTTCTTACAATGTCTGAAGACTCACCCCACTCTCCACTGTCCTCCCCGCTCCTGGACTCCGGAGAGCCGTCCAGCTCGTCGGGACTCGCCAAGAAGTCGAAGCCCTTCAGTGCCTCCTCCGTGTCGGGGTCGTCGCTGAGGTCAGAGGTCGTGGAGGACGGCGTAGACGACTGCTTCTTCCTCACCATCTGTTAACGGTTACACAGAGGAGGAAGACTCAGAATGTGCCTGACAACATCCCAACAGGAAATTAAACCGCAGGTCACCGCCGTCTCCTTTCTGCAGCTTGAAGCAGTTTGAGGAATCTGAGTCAAAGATGGTTTGAATAGTTTCACTAAAAGGTGGAATAATGGAGCCTTCAATCCTCTGTATCTTACATTAGAGTAAATCAGATTTATGCTCGTATATACCATAATCATAACGCTGACTATGACAATGCATTGCACTGCAGTTAAGTACACATTTTATGTACCTGCAGCTTTATACATCTACTTTATTACATCTCAGAGGTACATTTTGTATGATTTACTGCACGTACATCTCCTGCTGTGTTCATGTAATATGTTTGGGATGAACTGAAGAGCGTGACGGAGAGTGTTTTTGGTTTGTTGGTGAAATAGATCCTACTTCTTAGGGTCAATAAAAAGCTTTTTGGATACGCTGGAAAAGGCATCGTCACAAAGCTGAAAACGGGGCGGTTTTACTGAGAAACTGAGAAGAGATTTTGAAGGTATTGTACGTGGTCTCACATGGTAGTGAGGCTGCAAACATATGATGGTTTGGTACCACTTTACAATAAGACTAACCTTATAAAGGGTTCAAGAATAGTTTGTAATTCATGTGTTAATTAGGTTCTGCACACTTTATAAATCATAAATACCTTTTTATAAGACGAGAGATAAACACGGCAACTGTGACCGGTTGCTTGCCAAAGAGTGAGCCCACATTTATCTGTACTGCTAAGCCCGATATTGGCTACTGAGCTTAAGAGATGCAAAGAAACATCAAGATGGATGGGGGGGAGGGAGAATCAACTCAGTGAACAACAGATACCAAGGATGCTCTCTGATGAAGAAGAGGAAGAAAGCTAGGTAGACAATATAAGGCTTAGTCCTCCTGCCAAATAGTGAGCCTGTGTTGATGTATGAACACTATGTTAGAAGTGGTTTATAAATGGTTCTTAAAAATAGCAAGTGTTTACGACCTAATTAATAACCTCATTATAAACCATTTAGTCTTATTGTAAAGTGGTACCGATGAGGGTAAAGAATGTGATGCATGCATGCAGATTAATCTACCCAACAGGAGCTCAACCTTTAACATCCACACCTGTACAATCTTACACACACATCAATTCCAATATGAATCCCAAATCATCTTATATAATAGTAAAGCACTTACTGCACATTCAACCCTTACTTTAAGAACATTTTCCTGATCATATATATTTAAATGCAGGCCTTTTACGAATACTTCCTCCACCACTTCAAACCCAGAGCTGTGATTGGCTGATGGGTAATTAATGTCTTACTGTAGCCATGTCTAAGATGGTCTTGTCCCTCCCTTCGCTATCCTCCTCATCATCATCGTCGCTGAACTCTGCTGCGGCGCTCTCGATGAATTTAAAGGCCTCCAACACCGTGGCCGAGTCGGACATGTCAGGTTTACTGGAAGAAGAGGAGGTTAGTCTGGTATCAAAACAATTGATCTTTGGAGCGTATGTTGGATAGTCTCTTACCTGACCATGCCGCTGTCCTTCAGGGAGGACGGCTCGGTGCCGTTGACCATGTGTTCGGCTTTGTTCTCCGCAGGTTTCTCTCCTGAGTCTCCGGTCAGCCCGAGCAGCGATCTCACCCTCTGAGACTTCACATCCAGGATGGTGTCCGTGTAGCCGACCTCCTGCAGGTATCTGAGGGGAGAGACGGAGACACAAGACGGAGACAAGAGGAAGGTCAGAGGAGAATCAGGAGAGGAAACAATCGAGGGGTTAATCATCCTCCGACGGCGCAGTGGGAGAAGTACTCGGAACCTGTTGACCTTCTCTGACCTCTCCAGAGACTGAACTCTCCATTCTGTTTTCCAGTCTCTTCCTGCAGCGCTGGTGCCGTGCTGTACCCGCTGAGCCACACAACAACACTGAGATTATATCAATGGAGCAGCGTCTTTAAAGGGCCATGCCACCAACTTTAGGACCTCAGACTCACTGTCTGTCCTCTGTGCAGTGCTACAGTTCAGTCAGTGTTTAACAAGATGCAAAACGGGAACAAAAATGGAGAAAATACAGAATATTTGGCAAGAAAAGTCTAACTATCAATTACCATTATCATTGACCTGCGATACTTCTTACACTTGAATGACATTCTTTTTATTTTATCATTATACTACACAATATTCGATGTTTAGACATGACAAATACAAACATTTTCCTGGCTGATTTGGAGGGACGGTCCAGATAAGAAGATATGTTAATATAAATATTATAAATTCAGGTGTCAGAACAGCAACACAGTAGTAAGAGTATATAGATACTCAAAAAACAAAACAAACAGTAAACATGTAAGTAACACAGTAAATAAATAAGAAGACAATAAGATATGGTAACACGTCCATGGCATGGTTAAGAATGATGAAATCCACAAATGTGATGTACTCTTCTCGTAAAAAAGAGGTGAAGTTTACCCTTTAACTTGCAGTAGCCAATCAGAATCGAGCACCAGGTCCAAACAGAAGCAACTGGCTCAACGAAATCTACTCCCCGTACCGTACCTTCACCTCGGGACTCCAAAAAGACGACCTGGCTGACCTGAGAGCAGCGCTTAACGGAGAGGTTTTATCCTCACAGGACGGACGTTTAATTCTGAATAACATGCAGTGTGTTTGTTCACAGAGAGAGAGGGAGGGGGGGGACTCTCTGTACCAGCCTCTCCGATCGCTCCATACAATCCTCCATTCACTGTCCACACACTGCCACACACACTGCCACACACACACACACACACACAGAACTTTCTGAACTTTGTAATTACGCCCCTGTTTATACTGGAATAGATGTTTCATCTTCTTACGTTTACAGAACATTTGAAGACATGTTTCACCGCAGCATGCCGGAGTTATGTTTAGGATTTAGTAGATCATTATGTGAACGGGAAGGATCGTTATATATTATCAGTGTTAGTATAACTCAAACGCTCTCTGCATAAACCGGTTGAACTTATTTATAATTTTAAACTAACATTATAAATGCAGGACTTTCCCTTTCCTGTTCTTTCCTTTCCTTTCCTTTTCCTTTCCTTTATTTCCTTTCCTTTCCTTTCTTGTTCCTTTCCTGTTCTTTCCTTTCCTTTCCCTTTCATTTCCTTTCCTTTCCTTTCTTGTTCCTTCCCAGTTCCTTTCCTTTCCTTTTATTTCCTTTCCTTTCCTTTCTTGTTCCTTTCCTTTCCTTTCCTTTCTTGTTCCTTCCCAGTTCCTTTCCTTTCCTTTTATTTCCTTTCCTTTCCTTTCTTGTTCCTTTCCTTTCCTTTTCCTTTTATTTCCTTTCCTTTTCTTCCCTTCCTTTACCATTTCTTTCCTTTCCCTTTCCTGTTCTTTCCTTTCCTTTCCCTTTCATTTCATTTCCTTTCCTTTCCTTTCTTGTTCCTTCCCGGGTTCCTTTCCTTTCCTGTTCATTTCCTTTTCCTTTCCTTTCTTGTTCCTTTCCTGTTCCTTTCCTTTCCTGTTCATTTACTGTTCCTTTCCTTTCTTGTTCCTTTCCTGTTCCTTTCCTTTCCTGTTCATTTCCTTTTCCTTTCCTTTCTTGTTCCTTTCCTTTACCATTTCTTTCCTTTCCCTTTCCTTTCTTGTGCATTTCATTTCTTTCCTTTCCTACTTTCAGTTTTCCTTTAACTTTATTGTTTCTTTCCTTTTCCATATTTTGTATTTTGAATGTGGTACTCTTACTTATTCCTCCACCAATATCAGCTCCAACTGGTCCCAGGGGATCAGTGTGTTTGATCCCATTAAAAGTGTTAATCTCCATTAAGAAGATTGACTCTGCTTTCTGTCCTAAGACACACACACACACACACACACACACACACACACACACACACACACACACACACACACACACACACACACACACACACACACACACACACACACACACACACACACACACACACACACACACACACACACACACACACACACACACACACACACACCTGTCCCATGTGAAAGTCTAAATGAGTATGTGTGTGTGTTGATGTGTGTGTGTGTGTGTGTGTGTGTGTGAACTCACTGTCTGAGCAGTTGGCGTCCTTGCTTCCAGCTGAGCTGATGGCTGCTGTTTGGAAGACTGGGAGCCTCGCTGTCATTCCCCTCGTCTGTGTGCGAGACGAAAGGAATTAGCAACATGTTTACATTCATTCACACGTTAAAATCCTAAAGCTCCTCTGGGGGGTTCCTGACGTTCCCAGCTGGGAGAAAGAATCCCCCAGAGTGTGTTTCCCATTAGTGCCCAGAATACATCCACAGGGAGGCGTCCAAGAGGCGTCCGGATCTGAAACACCTCATGTTGCACGGACAATCTACCATTCTTACAAACTATAAGCACGTAGGAGCTGAAGGGAGGATGCATGTGCATTTTCATTGCAAATACAAGCAGATTATTAATAAAAGAGAGCAAGGTTTGTCTCACCTGAATCGTAACTCGGAGGTATGATTTCTCCCTGGTTCAGTTCTGTCCCATATTTCAGTTTATGAAACTTCGCCCTGAGGAGGACAAATGGATTATACCAATGCACTGACTATAACAGAGACATATTTTGTTCTTTCTTTGATTTTAATCAATCAATCAATAAAATACCAAAGAAAGAAATCTAGCCTGAATTTATTTAAGTTCACTTTGACCTTGAATGTGAGACTTTAAATCACACATTGGAGGGCAAACACACCAACGTAAAGTCAGATTTACATTCATTACAACGTTTTTAATAACCAGCCCATTATCTGCAATATAAAGATCATTATTTAAAATGATCTACATTAATTTAGGATAAACTATCGTGTGTCTATTCTTTCTCAAACAATTAAGATCAAATACTGCATTGTCATTGTAGACGATTCATCACCGAAACTAAATAGAACCATTAAGTTAAAACAATACTTAAATACATTTCAAAAGATTGGAAACGATAAGCAATGATGTAAAGATGTGTAGTTGATTAAATGTTATCATGCATATAAACTCTAAAATGGCCCTTCAAAGAGCAGCTAGCACTAAACAGGGTTGAGGTGTCCGGTCATGACCTTTAGGAAGTCTGCCGACGTTTTCCCACAACCCCCCTCTTCCCCACGCCTCAGTCAACATTCAGACCTGCCGATCAAACACTCGGACGACTGAACCGCGTGAAACCTGTCGCCAGATTATGTGATTTATTACAAATTACTCCGTAAGAGGATCAGCTGCTCTTTGAGGTGGACCGATCAATTTCACACCGATCGTTTGAGTCTATCAGTCAATTTTATGCTCAGTCTTTTATCATATTTTGTTCTATTTCTAAATTTGCTCTTATTTAAAATGTTTAGTTCCATTACTGGGTGTAATGCGCTATTAAAAACCAAGGCAAATTCCATGTATTTATTTTTCTTTGTACATTATTTTTATAATAGTTTAGACTCGTTTTTATAATATTTACATATTTGCTCTTTATTTTTTGTATTATTTTACTGTGTTTTGTACCATTAAACACCAGAACACACAGCATTGTGTTGCACCTTTTTTAAATGTATTTTTAAAATTATTTTGAATTTATTTTATTTGTATTTAATAATATTTTTTTACAAATGTCTTTAGAATATTTCTAAATTTGCTCTTATTTTACATGTTTTATTTCTCTTGCTGTGTTTATGATTACACCAAAGCACCTTCCTTGTATTTCCTTTTCAGAATAATTAAACAAATCAAAAATCAGCTTCTCTTTTAAATTCTGCAGATTTGTTTTGAACTAAAACTGCAGAATGTGGAACAAAAAACATGATTTTTGGGGGGGGTTTTAGAATTAAGGTTCAGATTTGATTTCTGCAGGTGTGATTCCTCACCTCTCCTGTTTGAGGGCGTACTCCAGCATCTTGATCCGTCTCACCAGGTCTTTCTTCAGGTTCTCCTGGCCTCGCCGCTCCCCCTGCAGGAAGGCGATCTGCGCCTGGAGGAAACACAGAAAACACAAAATCATGACGTACGACACAGAGAGGAGACCATACTTTGTTTTGTCTTTTATCCCTGCAGTCAATAAGACCTCCAGATCCTAGCTGTGTGTTTTCTTTTCAACACCTAAGAGCGGTAAAGTGCGTGAGGCTAAGAGAACAGATGGTGTGAAGGAGGAGAAGGATAAGGAAAATGCACTTCAGAGTATGACAAGTATAAAAATGTCCCCTGTGTCCCAAAGCCTCCTGGGAAATGTGACAGGGAGCAAAAGGTAACTTGTGACACGTCTCTGCGTCTGATCCGTCTTAACGTCGCCTCTGAGACGCGAGGCGGACGCCAGGCAGCGGCTCAGCGAGCGGCGTGGGAACAGACGACCATGTGACCGCCGTACAGCTCAGAGCGGACGACCCTTGTACTGGGGCTTAACAAAGGCACTGGTTTTTGGTTTGAGAAGCAATTTGTGTTACCTTTTGTGTATGAAAAGTGCTTTATAAATAACATGTGATTGATTGATTGATTCATAATAATAAGAAAACACAACCGAGTATAGATCCAGCCCATACACGACCTAGAAACAGTTTAGATATCCACATATGTCCTACAGCCCGGTCCTGTGTAGCTCCATGTTTTGTGGCTTAAACAACTAAATATTTAACCATACCTAATATTGTTTCCACTATGACAGCCTTTGTCCTTTACCACGACTCTGCTGTTTGTATCTGCTCAGGATGGAGCCAGCTGTTACGCAGCAGGATGCAGGACCCCCCCCTGCACCCCAGAGGTTATCTGCGTGTCTGCGTCACTGCCTCCTCCTCCTCCTCCTCCTCCTCCTCCTCTCAGTGACAGTTGTTTGTGTGTATGAGAATCAGGGCAGATGTTATATTTAGTATTCAAAACAAACGCACAGCTGGCAGGAGAAACTCTGTGTTTGGAGTGTTTGTGTTTACGTTTTGTCACCTGAGAAATGGAGATGCTATAAAAAGTAGTACTTCAGTACAAAATATCCTTTTTTCGTCTCAAAGCGGGGACATTTACGGCATAAAAGCAGCAAAGGCACAGTGCAGACAAACGGCAAATGGATACGGGTGTATGTATTTATTGATATTAGTGACTTTGTGCTTTGGTTGCAGCTCACAGGGATCCCCCACAGGCAAATAACAAACATTAAAGAGGCCTTGCGCTTTCCTGTAGTGTGTTATATAGGTTTTAGTGCATGTAAATGGTCCTAAGCGGTTCCATTGGACTCCTTTGTTTAGTTAAACAAACATAAGGCCATCACTATGTAACACTCGTGCTTCTATTGGCTAGCGCTCCAAAACATTGTACGTGATAGGCTAAGGGGCGGGACATCTCTAAGCGGTTGACAAATCACAACAGAGCCGGCCAGCTAACCAATCAGAGCAGACTGAGCTCTGGTTTCAGACAGAGGGTGAAAAGAGGAGCTGCAGCAGAGGCAGTATGAGAACAATAAAGAGCTTTCTGAACATTAAAGCATGGAGACATGTCAGAGTTTTTTTACCTTAATAAATACTAATAAAAACCATTAAGCAAGAAAAACATGAAAAGTCGTTTCGGAATAATATTGTATCATTAGTTTAGCAGCTTATACATTTTCTCTGTTACAGTTTGAGAAAATGGAGCAGCATGCAGTTAGTGAACACATTAAAATGTGATTTGTTGTTTTGGTTTGAGCAGAATGATCGCTGCGGGCTGCTGCTCCGCTTTATGAGACTCACTTCCAACCCATTTTACACATTAATGCACTGGACTGCATGTTTGCAAACTAAATGGCCTGCACACACGCACACGCACACACACACACACACACACACACACACACACACACACACACACACACACACACACACACACACACACACACACACACGAGGAGGAGGAGGAAGTAGGACAGCCAGCCCTTCATTCACGTCAAACACACATTATAACTGGGTCGATCCACACTCGGGGCAACTGCATCTGAGTTTCACTGAGATGATGATGATGATGATGATGATGATGATGATGATGATGATGATGATGATGATGATGGTAAACTTAATTCCAAAATGGAAAAACTCTATCATGAAAAAGTTTCCCAGAAAAACCACTTTAAATAAGCTTTCCTGTTGTAGAGATTTAAACTCCTGTGGAAAGTGACGTACAGACATGGTCTTGTTGGTGCAGTGTTTGTCTCTGTGATGGATTTCTGCCCAGACGACTGTTGAAAGATCAATGACGTGATCACATTATCAATATTTATGACTTTGGGTAACTGCTGTTGTGTTTATAGACAATGTGACATCTGAGATTTGAGTTTTGGAGACATTTAGAAAGCTGGAACTAGAACATATTTAGCATTTTGGCTTAAAAAATACCTTGATGATTTCTGAATGGATTTATTATTATTATCATTATTATTATTATTATTATTATTATTATTATATACTCACCAACAGGACAGTGAGACTACTAAACTGGCAGGAGTAAAATTTGTAAAAATGTAATCCAGCTAAGAAACAAACAAACAAATCATACATTTCTTTACAGTGGTTGGCAGCTATTACATTATTTTCTGCGATTAATTAAATTATTAAAATTCCATAATGAATTAAAAACTAGTGTATTGCGCACTTTTGTTTTAAAAGTACTGCTATTTGAACAAAAGTGCAATAAACATTTGGTTTGCAGACTATTTAAACAAACAAGGTGCCTTTAAACAGCAGTGTTCCAGCAGGGAAACATTAAATCAAATGTAAACCAAAGCTATTTGCCACTGCCGGGGGCCTAAACGTTTTATTTAGTTTGTTACAGAAAAACAAGTTACCCTCAGAGTCCAGAGCCACAAAACATTATTACAGTCAGCGGCAGTCTTAGTCCCGCCCCCAAATGCTCTCATTGGTTGAGACGCGTGATGACGCCCATCCTAAGGAAATACTGACCAACATCACGCCCCTCCTGGTAACCATGGTTACTCAGAGTCAGTGAGCAACGCGCTTTCAATTTAATAATAATAATAACAGTAAAAATTAATTAATACGTTACAGCGATAAAATTATACATTTTTGTATAATAATAATAATAATAATAATAATAATAATAATAATAGTAATAATAATACAAATAGTAATAATATTAAATAATACTAATAAAATAGTAATAGAAATAAGGCTACAGACCTTGAGAGATGCACTTGTTAACTTACACTTGGATTATATTTTCGGTTAATTTTCCATTTCATTGCACTATTCACTATCTGTATATTTCTTATTTCTCATTTTTGCTGTTTCATATTGTATTGTATTTTCCTGCGGTAACAAAACAAAAAAAATCCCAATTAGGGATAAAGTATTTCTGATTCTGAACTTGCCGAGCACGAGTTATTTGGTTTTCTTTTTTCTTTATATTGACAATCTATTATTTAATTACACATACCTATTCCTGTTGCTCCCTGACAGCAGTCAAGGTGAGCTCCCAAAAGAGAAAATTAGGGCTGGGAATGTGTCTTGGATTTCTGACACTGTAAAATCACAATTAGTGCTCTTTGTACCAAGAGCACGTAACACAAGACCGTGGCAACATCAATATCCAGGTGTGTGATGTTTAATATTGAGATATTTATTTGTCTCCAATCTGTAAAAATCTCACTTTATGTTGACCTCATCACACTCCCTCCCTCCCTCTCCTCTGATTGGTTGATTATCTCTCTCGGTGTTACAGTACGACCTCTGGAGCAAGACTCCATTACAACATCAAGTTCACTGAGTTTATATCCATGGAGATGCTTTGCAGTCTTGAACATAATACAGGCATAAGGACTTTCAGCGCCTTCCACCTCCTATGATGGGCCCTCGTCTGTTGCCATGGCGTCTGAGGATGGATGCTGTTTAACAAGCTTTTGTGTAGGAAGGCATCTGCATCACGTCTTATCTCATAATTACAGATTTAAGTGAAATAACAGAATGTCATGTTTTAGACGGTGAAGTACTGAATGTTCCCGTCTGAATGTGGAGGCACAAAACATTTTGATAGCAGAGGTCACACTCATCACCACTCTTTACAATTACAAAAACTTTCCAGCGTTTAATCATCAAAGGTCACCTATTGTGCAAAATCCACTTTTTCAGGTCTCTACATGTGCCTCAGAAAAAGTTACAGGACCAAAGACCCTCTCTCTTTTTGTCCCGATCCATTTATATAAAAACAATTCTGAAAATGAGCCGATCACATTTTGTCACAATGTTTTTTGGGTTGCGCAACCATTAGCCAATAACTAACCAAGGTTACACCTGCCCACCTTATCAGCTGACTCTCCTCCTAGAGCACCATTGTGTTTCGTTTAACCAATCATCTCTCAGAGGGGCGTGGCCAGCAGCAGCTCATTAGCATTTCAAGCTACAGACACAGAATCAGCACTTTTGGAACAGGGCTGAAAAATATCTGAGACCTGTAATGTGTTGTAGAAAAACAGTATAATAGGGGACCTTTAAAGCACTGTGATGGGCTCAAACTGCTCTTCTTCTGTGCTTTAGGGGCGTTTTTACATTGCTTTCCACTCCAGTTAGGATGAAAATCACCTGAATGCATGAATATGTTAAATAGGTTGGAAAGCACATTCTGCTGTAAACTAGGTCCCTTAAGTTCTCTGCATTTACACATTTAAATCCCAGGATATGAATTAACATCACAGTGGGAACTATTGTGTTATCTCACAATACAATTCAATTAATAAAACCATAATAAAAATATAATAATAAATTATTAATAATAAAATAAAATAATATAAAAATAAATGTATGGAAAATAGTAATAATAATAATAATAATAATAATAATAATAATAATCATATTAATCATAATTCAATAATAATAATAATTAAAATACGGGTACAAACCTTACAAGAATAAAAGATACAAGTGAAACAATGAAATTAAGGATAAATGAAAAACAGTGATTATCTTTTCCTTTATTCCGGAACTTTTATAAGTGAAGTAGTTAATTTGAATATGTTTATATGTACAGTCAATGTGCATCTATATATGGATGCATATAAATATGACTACCGGACAGATTACTGCAAAAAAAAACAACTGAATTTTTAAAATTTTCAACGAGAAAAAATGTAAACTTAAATATAAAGAAATCTAGAAAAAATATTTATAATATATAGAAAAAATAAGGGTACAAACACCGAGTATGTTTCCTTGTGTCTGCACCTTTGAACGTGATGTAGTGAATATAAATGTGCAGTAAAGTATGAATAAATATATAAGAAGACCTGACTCCTAAGTAGTTAACTCCCAGTTTGAAATCATTTCAGATAACCAGACAGAGTGAACAATCAAACAAACTCGCATCGGTGTATTTTATCAGCTTAAGAAATATATATCTTCATCACAGTTTGAAGCACACAGGATCAGATTTGTAGTTTTGTTTTGAGATTTAATTCAGAATTCTGTCTTTTTTCCAAACAAAAACAATTCACTTTTTCAGATTTCCAAAAAATGATCACAGTTGGCCCTGATCCTCATCTGTAGGAGCAGGAACAAGAGTTTTAGACTAAGTTTTTGCAGAGGAACTCTCAGTCAGCGAGGGCAACCCCTCAGAGGTGCCTTCAGCCTAAATGCAGGACAAACTGGGTAACCCACATGATAAAAATTCCCTTCAGCCTTTTTCATCTTATTCAGAACGAGTCGGTGTTCCACATCACATCACAGGAGGAGCAGAAATGCAAATGAGCTGCTTTTATTCATAACATCAGCTCAGAGAGAAGGTAATTATAATTTTGGATACTTTTAGTAAGGAGAACCAGTAAAAGTTAAATAAATCTGTGATGAGTTTCAACAGGAAGTCAAGTACTTTGTAGTGTTTGTTATTTAAGAGCATGGTGCTGATGATATAACACAACTTGAAATGAAAAGTCAAATAGCACAGCACTACATGAGAGCTGGTTAACTGGTCTCAACAGTCCTCATATCTCTGGGAGTCTTTTATACTGACATTTAAAAGATGTGTCGTCTGCAAATTCACTCTGTTTTTAGCTCGGTTTTTGGTCTCCTCCACCTCTGTAGTCTCTTTGGCTGCTGAATGCTTAATTTTTTCAATAGCTATTCTGTTTCTGTGAGCTGTTAGCTGTTTAGCAGGTATTATAAAGGGACTTTGTATATATTTTATTATGAAAATGATGATATGAGAGCAGTTAGAGTGAACCAAAAAGGTAAGACTGGACATGACAGATGTAGAATTAGCATGAACCCTCCATAAATATGAATCGCTCTGTCAATTTGCTAACATGTACATATAAAATAAAGGTGTTTTAAGGAGAGAAAACCATGAAATGTGGCTTTAGTATTTACGTACATCTCAATGTTTACTTCCCGTCGCTAAATTTTATTAATAATGTGCTGGATTTTTGGCTCTGACAGAAACTGATCATGATCTTGATAAGCACGTTTGCTGCTTTCAGCTCTTTTCCACCGAGCGGCTGTCTGCTCACAGAGAGGAAGTGTCGGACTGCACAGTTTTACTTTGTCTCCTTTAAGACAACAGGGATTATAGGCCTCAGGAAGATTAAATTGTGTGAGCTCTCAGCTGCCCTCAATACAGGAAACACCACTCAGACAGAAAAAACAACACGGCTGCTCTGATTGTACAGTCAGCGTTTCACTACCGGCCTCTGAAAGTCAACAACCACTTTACATTGTAGATTTATATTGTATTTAACATTCCATTCATTGCACCATTATGTATATAACATCCTGCTTTATATATTATTAACTTCAATAGTGTTTACTTGTCAGTTCATACATTATTTACCTTCATAGTCAACTGTATATACAGCCACGGAAAAAATTAAGAGACCACTTCAGCATTATCATGTTCTCATGTTTAATTATTTATAGACATGTCTTTGAGTTACATTTATTTGTATTTTATTGTGTTGTATTCTCTAACTACTGACCATTTTTCTCTGTATTGAAATTCAACAGACACTGGACTGGCCTGCATACATGTAGAGATAAAGATTTAAGAAACACTTGGAGTGGTCTCTTAATTTTTTCCAGAGCTGTATATCTTTTCTCTAATGCCGGTTTATTTTTATTTCTGTTTCTTCTTTGAGATGTTTATCTTTTAGAATGGTTTATTTCTTCTTTTTATTTCCTATTATGTGCAATTTCCCAGTTTGGGATTAATAAAGTAATATCTTATCTTAACATGTAATGTCAATGGAGAGCATTATATAGAAGTCGGTTTGACTATAAAACAGTAACAAAACGCACTTTATCAGAGCAGTAGAAGGAGTCAGATATGATGTCTCACTACAGCAACTTGTCAGTGACATCTTTAAGCTTCTCTGTGAAACTGACATCATCTACTGTTTGAGACATAAAGTAAAAGAACAATTTTCTTAAAGCAACTTTTATTTAAATCATACCATGTCTCTAACCCTTCTGACTTGGGTTCAAGGGACAATTACTAGGATCTGATTTATAAATATACATTGTTTTAATGAAACATGTGAGGGATAATGTTAAACCCGCTCTGTAGTCTTCTTAAAAAACACAGAGTCTACATTTATTACCTACATTGGGATTTTTTACACTATATAAAATGCGAGCAGCACTGGTTTCTGCCCGGTAACTGTCAAAGTGTATTCACATTTATTTGTAATTGATATTCAAACAAGGCCATTCAATCAGATATTGAACTTAGCCTTATAACTCTTAAGAAGAGGCAACTATTCAGTAAAAAATGTACAACTGTCCCCAAAATGAAAAGGGCCATTGATGTGTTGATTGACAGTGAGATGGACCGATAGCTTCTTCTGTAAAACTCACTCGAGCATTAAAAGAGGGACGCTGGTGGACACCAAGTCCAGGAGAATAAGTAGACACAGGGCATCGCTTTTCTACAAACGTGTGGGATGTCAGAATACTAAAACTGATTTTTATATACAAGATCAATACTATACTGTGCATTCCCACACACTGCAGTCCCCCCGAGGAGTTTCACTGCTGCAGTCGACATTTCACCTCCGAGAGAAACAGAAAGAAACACAACACCTCCGTCCTGCTGGACAGGCAGCGTGGGAGGACACAACTGAGCAGCTCACACACACACACACACACACACACACACACTAAATCAAACAACATCTAGTGTGATCTCTGAATGTCTTGAGGAATAAAGTTGAGCAAGAACGATGAGACCATCAACAGGAATTGATAACTATTGTGATCATTTTTCATGCAAACATGGTAGAGAAAGCACCTTTCAGCCTCCTAAATATAAAGATCTCTGTTTTATATTCAACAGATTAAAGATTCAATGGTGTTACTATAATACGCACAACAGCTAACCCTAACCCTAATCTTAAATAGCAGAAACCTACAACCATGTAACACATCATACTTAAGACTTACAAAGAAATAAAGAATCAAAATACCGAAAGTGACATAACAGGGCAACAAGAATGCAGGAATAAGAGAAAGAAACACACGTAAAATAGAATAAGATGAAACACAATGTAAGAACAAACATCATTGTGATAATGTGTAAATATGTGTGGACTATATCATATTAAACAGAATATCTTTGGTCTAAAACTGACCAATCAAGCCAATAAGGTGTATAAAACTACTTTTTCCTGACATCCGATGATATATCAATGAATCAATAAATGTAGAAAGTGATGGTGAAAGTACCAGGAGGTTTTACTTTAGCAATAGTAGTGCAACACTATTCTGTTAGAAGTAAAAGTCTGAGTACAAAAGTGTTCAAATTGACAGCGTTTGTCTTTAGTCGAACGTGACTTGAAGTTTTTGCAAAGATCTGAACTTAACTTAAATAACGTTTGACTTGACTTGGCTTAGTCCCAAATAGCTTTTCTCTGCACGTTCATGGAAACAAAAAGGCTCACTGGAAACAAGGAAGTCAATCTAAAGACTGAGTAAGGTTTGGAAACACTGCTGACTGACTTTTTCTGACAATACGATGATAAATCAATGAATCAATAAATGTAGAAATGATTGAGTTCATTAATCAATAATGTAAACAGTTGTAAGTGTTCATGCTAACAGCTGGCTGATGAGGTGTCTAGTTCCAATATAAGGTGATGGAAGAAGTACCAGGGGGTTTTACTTAACAGAAATACCACAGTGTAAATAATAAAGAAGTAAAACCCTGTGCATTTAAACCATTATTTACTAAGTAAAAGTACAAAAGTATTAAAAGTCAAACCTTTCCCTTTCTCATATATCTTGAGACCTGACTGGAAATAAACTTGAACAACTTTTAACTTGACTTGGAAAACTTGGTTCATGGAAATGAATGTAAACAAAAGTCTCACTGGAAAGAAGGAAGTCAATCTAAAGACTGAGAGTAAGGTTTGGAAACAAACAAAGAGGTCCTACAGTGCATGACCC
The DNA here is from genome assembly GCF_036324505.1 of Eleginops maclovinus. Classification (NCBI taxonomy): domain Eukaryota; kingdom Metazoa; phylum Chordata; class Actinopteri; order Perciformes; family Eleginopidae; genus Eleginops; species Eleginops maclovinus. Next base: position 2,696,023 of record NC_086353.1, read on the forward strand.
TTCGCTGACGTCTTAATTCACAATGCAGCCATCTTTTGGGACACAACATAAAAAAGGAGGGGGGGATTTCCTGCCGCTTAAATCTGGAGCAGTGAGGGGATTATTCTTCCAGAGAGATGAGAGGGTGAAGAGGAGGATAAGCTGCTGAGAGAGAGTTGGAGGAGGGGGGAGGGTGTTGTTGGATGGAGGAGGAGGGGGGTACGTCTGATCATTTCTGTCTGAGACTTCAGAGAGCAGGATTCACTTTCAGGGAAAAGCTGTTGCACTTCTTGCACATATTGAATATATTTGTCAAAATTATTTGAACTGCATCTGTATAGCTAACAGTTTAAGCTCCAAATTCAGTTGTTGTTATTTTAATGTTTACTCAATAAAGGTTTATCCTATCCAGGGCCGGTCCTGCGCTATTCTGGGCCCGGGAGCAACATCACAACGATATACTTAATGCAGGATCAGAGAGCAACATCACGCCCCCCAGAGAGCCTCCAGAGGAATATCAGACAGAGCGAATATCAGAATTGGCGCGAACCGATTCAAGAAGGAGGGCAGAAACAAAGCCTCCTCGATATAATCCGCCCCCAACACGTTACATTAAAAGGCTCCCATTCCTCCCAATCTTCCTCATTTCTATATTCGAAAAAGAGTCTTGGTACATCAGATCTACAGACGCCGCTGGCACCACCACGCTGATGCCAAACTGCCATGGCTTTGGCTTTTACAAAAGGGAAGAGACGCATGGAAGAGGGGAAGCGTGAATTAGACATAGGATGATGGGGGCGTTGGGTCTTTTGATAAGATGCCCAGAGGTGCACAGATCAAGAAAAAAGACAGAAATGGGGAAGGCGAAGGGGGGAAGGGAAGTCTGGAGAAAAAAAATCAGCGCTATGAAATGAAACCACTTGCCCACTCACTTCTTGCCCTTGGGGAGCGACACGCATGCTCCTCTGAAGCCGACACGACTTTAATTAGAACAACATAAAGACTTCGAGAGCAGAGCTGAGGAGGAGGAAGGGAGGAAGAAGCAGAACAAAGAAAGTCTTCGCCAACCATAAGGTCTGGCTTGGCGCAAAATGAATGCAGATTTTTCTCGGGAGAGACAAAGAAAACCATTTTTGAGGAATCCGTTTTTTTTCTTGACAAGATGAGGAATCTAAAAATGTGTATTGCTGAATTTTGGATTCCAGAATTAAGGAATCCATGAAACAACCATAGCAGATTTTGAAAAGGTATCTATTGAGAGAGCAATGGACCACTCAACTGGGTGAACATCTTGTCTCGCAGGGTTAAGTTAGAGAATAACCAAACATCCGTTACAAAAGACTTTCTCAGCTGATTAAAATCCTTTGTTTTCTGTCTCGTCACCAATGACAGTAGCGTTTGTCCTCCACGATCCACCAAGTGCCACATTCACCACTCCAAATGTTACTCAGATGAGTGAACAGCAACAGGAAGATGACTCACGAACAGATACTTCCATCCATCCATCCATCCATCTTCTCCCGCTTTTCCGTCAGGGAGACTTCCAGGAACTACAATTATCTCCACAACAAATCAGTCCTCTCCATCACTGATGATGATCAAGAACAAAAGCTTGGACTCTGTTCTCTAAAAATAAGACTCGACTGGGACTGGTTTTTCTAAAATACTTTGACACAAGACTTCTTAGAGTTATGGCTTTTGAACTCAAATAACTTCTGGTTTGTCTTGTACTTCCTCGGAGACATCAGTAGCTTGACTTAGACTTTTCTCAAGTAACTCAACTTCTTCTTGTCCTCTCTGGTTTGAGACTCGAAAGGAAAATGTACTACGTTGTTTGGACCAGCTGGAGTCTTGGTTTGGTCTTTTCTCAAATAACTTCAGACTGGACTGGTACTTTCCCTCTCAGATTTTGGACTTCACTTGAAGTTGTCTCACATGACTTGGAATGTGACTTCACCCTTCTCGAAAAACTTGAGACTTGGCTCGGACTTAACACGTAACACCTTTGAATTATCCTGAATATCTTCTGAATTTCTCTTGGACGCTCCTCCTTTAAACTTGACATTTGGTACAAGTTATCCAAAACTAAATGGACTTGACACAAATCATTTGAGTGTAAACTGGACTTAGACATCCCAAAAGACATAAAAATGAGTTATGCCGATATGCTAGGGAGTACCTTAAGCCTCTTTATAACTCCATCCATCAGACAAAGAGACAAAGATAACACTAAGACTGTGGGGCTTCATGGGCCCCTCAACCTCCTCCGGGACTGGAGGAAAATGTCTGTTTTGGGTCTTTGTGGAGGTCGAACACTGAGTGATTTATTAACATCGCACTCTTGGCTCATTGCAGAGGAAAACACACAAATGTTCCCCTTATATATTCCCAGGAGAAAACCCTGAGGCTCGGCTGAAAGGAGGATAAGGAAAGGAATGAAGACAAAACTGTACAATGTTCCCCAAGGGGGCCATTTGTAATGTCAGCTCTCCAACAACTCACCTCAGATCACTCTCTGCTCCATGGCTTCTCTGTGATAGCTGACTGAAACCACACTCTACATTTTACATTTATATTCTATTTAATATTCCATACCTTACACACTTCATGTATTTATAATATCCTGCTTTACATTTGGTTTTTTTTAGTCCGACGTGTGTATTTTTTACTATTTTTTTTAAATGCTTTTTTATTTCTATGGTCTTTATGCTGCTGAAACGCAAAAAAGAAATTGGGATTGGGATCAATAAAGTACTCTCTGATTAAAACATATGGTAACTAGTATTGTTAATAATACCCATGCAGCGTCAGTGGATTTAAAACAGACTAAAGTTCAAACGTAAGATGCAGGATTTGGACCGACAGCAGACTGAAAATATCTGATGAATCTTTTCGTCTATAATTTTTTCCATTGAAGTTGAAGAACTGAAATGAAGAATTGTTCCAAAAGAGCAGCTCAAAAGCAACATATTAGAATGTTTGTCCTTGACTCTGAGGCGGAGAACCTGTGGAAAGTGATCATCTGATATGTTTACCGTCTTCATCTCCTCTGATAAGCTTCCTCATTCAGGAGATCTAATTTCATCACTTCAGAGTGTATGCACATTATCCACCGAGTGTGAGGCGGGCTGGGATTCCTGCTCACTGGATTTAATTCTCACACACACACACACACACGCACACACACACACACACACACACACACACTTTATCAGACAAGAGGAATTCACTGTATGTGTGTTTGGCATTCACACCAGATACCACCTACGCTTGACAGTTATAAACTTCTCTCCAGTGTGTGTGTGTTATGTGTGTGTGTGTGTGTCAGCAAGCCTTCAAATCCCCAGTCACTGCTGAAAGTATGTGTCAGATGTTATGTGTGTGTGGGTACATTGTGTACTGTCATATTTGTGTGTGAGTGTGTGTGTGCAGAGTTAGCAGGAGAGCCGAGGAATTCTCTCTTCACACTGATGCAGTTTGTGTGTGTGTGTGTGTGTGTGTGTGTGTGTGTGTGTGTGTGTGTGTGTGTGTGTGTAACTTCCTGGTGATTGTCAGCCTCCAACTCTCTAGCTGTCAACAGAGGGAGGTCAAAGGTTAAGAAAGCCGTAGACGATGATTAACAGTGCGTTGTGAGTGGAGCAGGTTCCTGTCTTTCCTCTCAGAGTAAAACCCTTTCATGAAGCGGAGTCTCTGACATTAATGTGTTCTGGGAATGAACTATGTTACCTTACAATCTCAAAACCTCAGATCAAACCTGTAACAAAAGTTCAAAAGAGAAAGATAAACCACCACTTTCTGCTCTCTCTGACCTGCATCAGCGGGTTTGATTTGTTCAGACAAACTGGAATCAGGTCATCAGTCCGACTGAATCAGAGCATCACAGCATCCACGATGCCCGGCAAGACATCGGACCATCTCTCATAAAATACCAAGTCAGATCCACCAGCATCTAGACAGACCCGCTAACACGCTCAGGAAGTGGTTAACGGCTACAGAGATGAGAAGACCCTCCTCTTTAGCTCCTCACAGTTTAATAGTTTACATTACTGCTTGATTATCCACATTTGGCTTCTCCTGTTTGGTTTTATTCCTGGTAAATCAATAAAGAACTTTAAAAAAGGTTTCTATATTCTAAACAACCAATAAGCTCGTGGGTCAAAAATGTCGGTGTTTTATTAAAACGGAAAAGTAAAAAGAGACACATTTTATTACTATCTTATTTTAAGTTTAAAAAAAGCATAAAGACTTTTCTACAAAATGTCAGGTATTTGTACAAACTCCAAGATTTCCCAGAAACTAAAAAAGAACGTGGGTTTTGTGAATGTTTTATTAGAAAAGATAAATGCATACGTTTGGTTTTAAATAACCACGCAATGTTGCCCGTGCCATCAGGGAAGAAGAACTCCACTGATGGAATAACCTGGTCCTTCAGTATATTCAGGTAGCCAGCTGACCTCATCCTTTGGGCACGTTGCTGAACCTAGACCAGACCAACTACAGCAACCCCAGATCATAGCACTGCCCCCCACAGGCTGGGGACCTTTTCTTTGGCCGGGCAGTGTATATACTCCATGTCTACAGAAGCTGCACAGTGCAAGCAGCAGATCTTTGATTATAAGGCAAGGCAAGTTTATTTATAGCACCTTTCAACACAAGGCAGCTCAAAGTGCTTGAGACATTAAGAGCATTAAGAAGAAAGACATTATAAAATGGCATTTAAAAACAGTCATTAGATAACAATAGTTCAATTAAAAGCAGCGGCAAACAGAAATGTAGTAAGAGTTGCAGCAGACCGGCAGGGCTCTGGGAGTTTGTTCCAGATATTTGGAGCATAATCAACCCCACAGCTTAGCAGTCAGGAAATAATCTGTAGATAGTTCTCAACACTTGCTGATACATTTCATTCTGGTATGAAGTTCCATGCAAAGCTTTACTTACAGCACAACGTTTTAATCAAAGCATCCAACAACGCCAAATCAAGAACTGATTTTCTAACTCGAAATTTCATTTTTTGGAATTAGATTAATTTTAGGCAGATTGAGACACTGTCCCGGTAGTTTAATAATACATCCACGTCTAAAATGACCTCCTGACAGGACAGTTACACATCTAAAACCAAACAACCTGTGAATGCAACATGACAAAGCTGCACAAAAACATGAACCACTTTCTTAAATAAGAGATGGAATAAGAAGAGTTCATTTTACTTTGAAACTGAACGACTGAAGGTAGTAAACAAACTGAATGCACAAACGGTCTGCACTGTTTCTTCTTTTTAAATCTGCATTACATTAAAGCCTCACTCATCTCTCTTCGACACACCACTAAAAAATCCTTTGTCCCAGCAGCCATCAGGGTCTATAACTGAGGCTTGACCCTCACATCGACCTGCACATTTTTAATGCCTTCATATTTGTTATTCCAATTGTCCTTGAGTGAACTCTTTCTTGTCCTATGTTGTGTTTCTCTGATAGAGCTTGCTGCTATGACTGTGGAATTTACCTACGGGTATCAATGATCCTATCTTTTCTTATCTTGAGATTAAAGAGATTTCTCATCAAACGGGTTACTCTGAAGAAGCTGGAGAATATAAAACCCATTAAAAAAACGTCCAAATGAATCTCTGTGTTATGACATCTGACTCACTGCTACCCGACCTGTTTCATTCTGCTATTTTTACTTCTTGAGCGTCAGAGATCCAGCTCTAGCTCGGTTAGCTGCTGCTGTTCTGTTCTGACTGCATGTGCTCTCGGTTCATGCGAGGCTGCGGGGGAAAGCGTGCTCATGTCAGGGGATATCTTGGCAGGAGGCCCGGTTAAACAAAGCCCGGTTACAGCGCTGAGGCGTGGCTCGGCGTGGCATTTCTCTCTGCAGCGGGGGCCCATCTGCAAAACAAGCAGGTGTGCATGCCATTCCTTATAGGGCACAGACACAAAGAAAAGGTTTTTAAGGAGGAGAGAGGTTGTCCGGCTGGGTTTGAAGAACTCGGGCCGGGCCCTGTTTTGTCTGAAGAGAAGGAGGAAGTATTGTTGTCTCAGCTTGTCAGGGCAGGAGCAGAGCATTGGCAGGTTACGCAAGACACTTCTCTTCCCTTCCCATGCATGTAAGTTCATCCACTGAGGAAACCTCCAGCTGCCTTATTTAGATTCAAAGCGTTGGGGTGGAGCTGCTCTGAGTCACTAGAGACACTTCAACTGTGAGATTTCTGCATAGTGAGAGGGGGGAAATAAAGGTGTGACAGTTTCAAGATCTTTTCAGAAGATTTGAGTCCGTTTATCGAATCCCAACGATCCATATCTGCCTGACTACAGTCGTCAGTCTATATAGTGATGTCACTATGTTACAGAAGTAAACAAAGGAGGTCGATGTAGGCGTTTCAGGCGGCGGGGAGGGGGTTATTACAACTTATATTTAAGTCGAAGATCCGAGTTCTTCTCCCACCACTCAGATTCTCCAACAGCAGCTGCCCTTTAATGCTTTTTGGGGTTGTCCCTTTCCTGTAGTGTGTTATATAGTGCATGTAAATGGTCTGCAAAGGCTCAAATCTAAGAATCTCTGCCTGAATACAATCATCAGTCTATAGTCTATAATATAGTGATGTCACTATGTTACAGAAGTAAACAAAGGAGTTCAATGTAGGCGTTTCAGGCAGGGGGAGGGAGTGTGTGGGAGAGAAACTTTGGAGGGACCACAGGGATTTGAGCCTTTGCAGACCATTTACATGCACTAAAACCTACGTATATAAACACACTACAGGAAAGGGAAAACCCATTAAAGCAAATTTGAGTATCGAAGGATTAACAAGATTCATCTCAAACCTCATTGTGACCTAAAAAGCATATCAGTGATATTCAAAAATAAGGATCCTGAAACTCATATCAAGTAATCCAAACAAAACAATAAATGACCAAAATCCTATTCATCTCAGGGAATCCAGGTATTTTAGCAAGTGGGAAATGACTACAGTTGTGTCAATTACTTTAGATTAGATGGAACTTTATTAATCCCAAAGGAAATTCTTTTTGCCAGGTTGCTCCAAAATTACAAAACAAAGAAGACAGATGCATGTTTGTAAAATATGCAATACAAGGTGCTGTATACAAGTGCAAACAGTGTCCACATTCAGTACTAATACTTATTGCACATCGTACTGAATTAAATTCCTTTCACCTCCAAGTGTACAATACAGTATGCAGCTTGAGGAGTTTATCCATTAAGCAGATACCTCAAACTAATAAATGTAACTTAAAACAGTTGTTTAAATGCTATTATAACCATTTGTTCAGAATATTTCATAGATCAGGCTCACTCTTCTTTGTTATTCTGTGTTCGCCAGCAACTGGATGTGCACAACATGCTTCTTTCCTATGTTCTAAAGGCAGGACATGTTATATCCTACAAGACGTTAATGCAGTAAATCAACTTTAACCAGCAGTTAAACATCAGGCAGTACAGCAGATATCTTCTTCCATGTCTCAGATATTCTCTTGTTGGATAGGGCAGATGTGGAGCCTTAAAAAAAACTAGAATATCCAAAAACATATCCAAAATAACTACTGTATGCAATCGTAATGAGACAAATCCAGTATCAGGAAGTTGCAATAACAATGATTTCCTTTCTCCTGTTTGCAGGATAATCCCACTCTCCAGATCTGACTGAATATAAAAACTGCAGAAACAAACTCCAGTGGAGCTGAAGCTGAACGTCTCCTGCACTATATTTAAATCAGGAACAACACAGATTGTGCATGAGTCAGTGCGTCTCCTGTATGAAGCATGTGCAGCGCTGCGGAGGCTGCACTAACACGGCAGGGAGGAATGTGAACAACGTGTCAAACTGTCGGCACACACAAGCATGATGTGCATCCTCTGCACACACACACACACACACACACACCTATGCACACAGCAAGAAGGCAAACACATGAGCACATCTGTCTCTCTGTGTGGGGAAATATCATTTAATTAGAGAAAGAAACAAAGCAGCGGAAAGATAAGAGCGGAGGAATTACTCATCGCTCCAGCAGTGACGGTGCAGATGCCGTAGGGTCTTGCAAACATATACTGTACACACACACACACACACACACACACACACACACACACACACACCCATCTGAACACCATCTTTCTGTACACGTATGAACTGTTGAGACAGCAGGGGAGAAATCCACCAGTGCTGGAAAGTTATCAAGTACATTTACTCAAGCACTTTTTTATTTGTTTTACTTCTAATTCACTACATGTTACAACCAAGTACTGTTCTCTTTGCTCCACTTACTACACACAACAAAATCTGTAGTTATTATGGAATCAGATTATCAATAAAGATATAAAACCTCCTGACTGAGCGGAAAGGGGTTACAAAATAATCCAATAAAACATTATTCTGAAACTGATTTTGCACTTCTCTTGTTGCACGTCTTTTACGTTTAAAAAACATTCATTTTTTGTTATTTTTTAAATGGTATCAGAACATATTTAAATAGAAGACCCGAATATTTCTCCCACCGCTGAGATTCTCCAACAGCAGCCTCTTAAAGCGGCCCTATTATGCTTTTTGGGGTTTTCCCTTTCCTGTAGTGTGTTATATAGTGCATGTAAATGGTCTCGAAAATTTCTCTCCAGAGATAGTTCCTCTAAAACGCCTCCATTGGACACCTTTGTTTACATCTGTGACATAGTGACATCACAACTGCACTTGTCATCACTCTACTGCTTTCATTAAAAAGAGAACTGCAATCTGTTACCTGGATCCTTTTTGGAGAAAGAAAATGATTTCCAACAGGTGTCTCATGTCGGTGTGTGTGTTGTGTTTGAGTGTGTGTAGGCCGGCCATCATGTATTTATAGCTGAGTCCGGGGAGGAAGGAAGCTGAGTAGATGACATCCTGTGTGTGACCCGCTCACCAAGCTCATGCATGACTTCACCTCAATGTCCCTGCAGCCCCCGGGAGGAAAAACTGCTTTTTATTCTGGGTGTAATTGAGCGGTGGTAACGTCTATAAAGATAGTTATTTGGAGATTTACCCAGAGTCCCTCTGTGCTCTGCAGGAGGTCATCTGCCCCGAGTACAGGACAACAACGTCACTCACAAATTCACTGTCCTTATGATTTGTTTAGAGAAGGAAAATTAAGAGGATTAAATTAATATAACAATTGAATAATGAATCCAGTACCCTTTTATATCCATCACATCAAATCTACTGATGTTAAAATTAAACTTTATAAAATAAATGTTGGTAGTTTCAAATAGAAATGAGTTAGAGTAATCCATTTACTGAAAAACCGTTGGATGGATTCATCAAATCTACTTGCCTTGGCTCACTTTGCTTTATTATTGCTTTTATTTTAATGATATTCTTATTTTGAATTATATGACTGATTAATTCATTCTTTTTTTACTTAAGCACAACCTGATTCCCATTTGTGAATAAAAAAAACCTGTTATTACTGGCCTATATATATATATATATATATATATATATAGGCCAGTAATAAGTTACTTTGAGGTATTTCAGAATTCAATTATTTATTAGTCAAATGCAAAATGTGGGACTTGAAACACATCTTATTTATTATTATTTAAAAATATAATTAAATGGATGCGAAACAGAAAATGTTGTTTATGTTTTGCATTTAGGTTAATGAAAGTATATTTGCAAACCTTTTAAATATAAAAACCGGTTGGATAAATTGTCAACTTGCAATGTGCTTATCATACAGGAACAACTTGAGCATGTGAGAGGTGATGAATCAAAACCTCTCACAGTCTGACTTCATCTCTAAACTGGAAACTCCAGCGAGTCGAGTCCTGAACAAACTGGATCTGAGAGTCGTTTTGATTTACGAGAATCAGACTGAACCTCCTCCCTCTTTCTAGGAAACTTCCTTCACATAAGACCCTTTCTTTGTTTCTGGAATATAAACTCTGGGTAATCTGTCCTGTGAGCCAGCTTCCCCGGTTTCCTCTTCCTTTTCCCCTGCAGAGGATTTCCTCAGAGGAAGTGACACTCTCTGTCTCAGCCTCTAATGACACACAGTCCGTCTGCAGCAGCACATTCAAACACCACGGCAGCAGAACAAATGCATTTACAGATGAAATTCGTTTCCATCATCTCCGTTCGGCCATCTCCGTCGCACTCTGATGGGCTCCCGGCTCGATGGGAAGGAAAATTAAACATCAAACAGGGCTGTAAAGTGGAGCTTTCACACAGTCTCTGCTTTGTGGAGCTAAACTCTTCAACAAAAAAGCCCTCAAAACAGCCAGGAGAAACAGAGGACGAGAGGCATGGAGGTTGTAGTAGAGGTAAACAGTGCACCAATGCCCCATAGAACCATTCATCATCATTAACTCAGCCTCACAGGAAGTGCTTCCCTTTATGGATGCCCTTATGTAATACAACAAAGAGAGCGCTCATCTTGTGAGCTTAAATGAGCACACGGAACCTACATTTGGTCATCACTGCACAGAAGATAAAGGCTCCTACACACCTAACATAATAACAATAACAACATTCCTGCAGGTTCATTGCAATGCACGTGTCAGCCTGTACCATATCGTTTTGAGGGGTGTCAGATTGTGCAGAAAATATTGCAGCGGCATCAAAAATGGACTGCTAATGTAGTTAAAGTTAAAGTCAAATATGTTAGCATGTTTTTAAAAATGGATTTGAAAGTCCTACAGTCTGTTGTCCACAGCTGCTAGATAACATAAACCTGTATCAATCCCTCTAGAAACATGCAGGTGCAATGGCAGCAACAGTGATAAAATATAGACTGAGATTGGATATCATTTACATCAGGCATGGTTTGATCAATATACAGCTAAGTAATTAAGCACCCTATGATGTGTGTTCAACCACATAATATATAGACAAATCGTTACTTTAAAACCAGATAATTGGTGTATTATAAACAAGCTATCCTGACTGTGACCAGTGCAGTTTGTTAGGTCTGCTCTATTACCATGGCTACAGGACATCCTTTAAAAATAAATAAAGGAGGTACATTAGGTTGGATTACTCATCATGATGATACACAGTTTACAGGGGGTGAATCAGACTACCTGAAGCGCAGAGGAAACACTGGAGCCTTTCAGTAGAGCCCCTCAGGTTAGCTCCTTATATTAAGCTGAAACACGCCAACGTTTCGTGACTCAAGTACATCACGAACTACATGGAAATGCAACACACATGCGTCCATTATACTGTAAAGCAAGACACAGTCTGATATTTGGGGGGGGGGGGGACCTCGTGTCAGGGTCCCCGCTGTGCGTGGTAGGGATAGCTTATTAAATAAATTATTATGAAAGAAAAAGAATGGGATCCCGGGAAAACACCAAAAATAATGTCAGGCAGTGGCAGTGAGCTGCATGTCCGATAATGGATCTCACAGCAAAGCACTGCACAGGTGATAGATCAACATAAATCAAACTACGTAGGTTGGCTCATTTATATTACATATACAAGCAGGTAATAGGATTGTCATGCAACTACTCACACTCTACCAACAGAAAAGTCTTTAAATCTCCACCACAGATAACCCTCTCAGCAGGTAGCGCAGTGGAGACAGCATTGGAAACATCCATTTAAATATTACGCAAGTCTATGTCGTCTTGCTTGACATTGACACACAAATTTCAGGTACACACACACTACTAAATCCCCCTTTTAGATGCACATGGGCTTGCACTTTTATTCGGTATTAAATTGATTCACAAAGCAGCTGGTATAACAGAAAACTTTACATTTCAGAGAGTATGTGCGTCATTCCGTCTGCAACGTACACCACATAACACCAAGAGCGTCAAGCATCACATAAAGTGCAAATATTATAAATAAAATGTATTGGTATCTGGATTGCAATAACGCCGAATTAAAAAAAATATATTTATTAATCAAATTAAGTAATATACTTTACTTTACCTTGAATATTTATTCCACAAAAAGCGATGAAACCGTTTAAACACCAATTTTTAAAATGTGGTTAAGCACAAGACGAAGGTGTCCGACAATGGAAATCTCAGTGACTGAGTCTCAATATGCGAATGCACAGAGCGTCAAGTATACCTCTGACTTTAACCGTGAATATTTGTTCCACAATAAGCAATGAAACCCCTTACAACACCTATTTTTCCAACATCCAGAACACCACAGTCAATCAGAATCAGCATCCCTAAAAGTCCCAAATATTATCAATAAAATGTGTGGTATCTGGATAAAATGTATTCCGAATTAAAGAACATATTTTCCACACTCAACCCAAGTTATAAATGTTACTTTACCTTGAATATTTAGTTACAAATAAGCAATGAATCCCCTCGAACATACATTTTCCCAACGTGTTTTAGCGCAACGTAGCAAACCAAACAGTGTCCGACAATGGAAACCTCAGTGAGTGCTTACCTGCAGCTCGGCCCTCTCCACGTCCCAGTGCGCCCTGTCCACCTCGAAGCGGGCCCACTCATGCTGGAGAAAGTGTAAGATCCCCGGGATGTTGTACTGGGCTCTGGCCGCCTCTCCGCCCCCCACGTCCACAGTCTGCGGAGCTTTAATATTCCCAGGAAAGCCCGAGTTGTTGTTGTTGTTATTGAAGAAGGGGCCAGCCTGCTCGTCCATGGCCGGACCGGGGCGATGCTGCGTCTGCTTCGGGTCCGGTTCTATCACCCGAGTCGGTAAAATATCCTCCGGAGGGAAATGTGGTCCATTAAAAACGGTCCTGTCTCTGCAACACAACTCCTGTCTGAAGCAGCTGTCAGATGATGCGACGACTGCGAGGTACCGGAAATAATACAGACGTACACTTCCGGTCAGAGAATTCAAAATAAAACAACCGTTAATGTACACGTTCAAGCAGTAATATACAAATACAAATAAAAAGTTATAATATTAATACATTAAAATAATACAAATAAACACAATAAACATAATAATAATAAGTTATAACACCAAGATACACCAAAGTAAAAAATTATTAATTTCGAGGAAATCTGTAGTAAAATAAACTGAAATAGGTATTACATGTCTTATCTATCTATAAAAAGGGACAGTGCACATTCATGTAGTTAATTTCTGCAAATACACCAGATTTAGTCAATATGTTAATTTTCATCTGTAGTCCCTTGACAAATTTTGTGAATCACCCGAAAAATCTAACGTAATTTAAAGTAGCAAGAAAATAAAACATGTAACATAGAGGCTTAAAATACAAAACAAATAGAAAAAAACATACATGTTACATAACAAGAAGATAGCAACAGGTTAAGGCTGTGCAGACAGACAGATGGTTGTACAGTGCAAGAGATGTTTCAGTGTTGACAGAGCTGATCCTCACTAACCAGGTTTTACAATGAGAAATCAAGGACACAAAAGCATGATGAAATGACAATACCAGCTCACTTAAAACAAATATTGAACAACTAAATGTCACAACTTGACTTTGAAAACCAAACATTAGACAAATCTTCCAAAGAAATCTACAAATTATTTTAAAGGGTTTTGTTTAGAGCATTTTTGGGGGGGAGAAAAGTGAAAAATGGTCATCGATTTATTTGATCTATTGATTAATTTAAAAATATAATAAGGAATTAAAACACGCATTTTTAATGATGACCAATTTCAAATAACTACAAGAACATGTTTTACTCTACTATATGTAATTTGACTTGTTAAACGACTTTTATTTTGAAGGTACAGCCGTTTTAATACCGGTGTCTCTGTGGCCAATGTAACATCTCTTGACACACCTGTGCGGTGACGTCAACCACATTTAGTCCCTCCCACTACTGTAAATACTGCCACACCATTGGCTGATCAGATGAATGACAAGAGAAATATTGAATTAAAGAAGAGCGTGGGGATCACCAAACTGCTAGATGTGAAGCAGATTTTAGGGTCAGGTTTCTCATTATAAATGGAGTTGTTAGCTTTTATTTACAACTGTGTCTCTGAATTTACATACAATAAAATACTATCTTAAAACGAATTCAAAAGTGTTTACCAAATTAAAGACCTGGAGTCTTAATTAATCAGGAGTAAACACAATTTCTGGCCACATTAGACTATAATTTGGCTTTATTCATATCCATTTTGAAATTTGAACATAATTTTCTGCCTACATTATTTGACGTTATATTTTCTTACTGTTTGTGATAAAAGAGAATAATATCCTTTTACATAACACTTTGAAATAAGTCATTCTGCATTATGAGTAGTTTCACTTTTAATAGTTTAAATAGGCCTGCATTTAGCTATACATATTCAGTGGTGGGTAGTATATAAGTAGCATTCACTCAAGTACTGTACTTAAGTAAACTTTTGTATACTTGAGTATTTCCATTTTATGCTACTTTGTACTTTTACTCCACTACATTTATTCTGTACCTTTAGCTACTTTGGATGAATGATGGTAAATATAATGAACCCTTAAAATCAGGCTTTAGTTCACCTGGAGTAAATCCAGCAGCTACCCTGCAGTATACAAAGCCATTCAAACTAGCTGCACCTTTACCAGCTCTGAGAACACTTTAATGATCAATCATTATAAAACATATCAGAGATATTATTCTGAAATGGACCAATCAGACAATGACTACTTTCACTGTCGCTACTTTAAGTACATTTAGATGAGAGTACTTTCTACTTTCACTGGAGGAACATTTAGAATACTTTTACTGTGACAGAGTATTCCTACACTCTGGTACTTCTACTTTACTCAAGTACAAGACCTGAGTACTTCTACTTTACTCAAGTACAAGACCTGAGTACTTCTACTTTACTCAAGTACAAGATCTGAGTACTTCTACTTTTACTCAAGTACAAGATCTGAGTACTTCTACTTTTACTCAAGTACAAGATCTGAGTACTTCTACTTTTACTCAAGTACAAGATCTGAGTACTTCTACTTTTACTCAAGTACAAGATCTGAGTACTTCTACTTTTACTCAAGTACAAGATCTGAGTACTTCTACTTTTACTCAAGTACAAGATCTGAGTACTTTTACTTTTACTCAAGTACAAGATCTGAGTACTTCTACTTTTACTCAAGTACAAGATCTGAGTACTTATACTTTTACTCAAGTACAAGATCTGAGTACTTCTACTTTTACTCAAGTACAAGATCTGAGTACTTCTGCTTTTACTCAAGTACAAGACCTGAGAACTTCTCACACCTCATATTTTGTACTTTTATCCAAGTAGCCTAACATTTTCAATCCTGGATCTGTACCTCTAATAAAGGATTTTCTGTAGCAATATTTCTAAGTATTACTCTGACAGTGTGACTGCGGCTCCTCTGCGGGTCTAACCTGATTTCCCCGCAGATGATTCACGTTGCTCTGCGGCCATGTGCTAATCAGCTGATGCGCTACAGCCGCCTCTCCTCGGTATTTAACTCCTGCTCTCTGCGGATCACATTTGATCCCTGCTCCTCTCCTCCCCTGCACCACACACACACAGGGTCACACACACAGCATGCCTCCGTTTGACAAGACCCAGGTGCAGAGCAAACCCTTCAAACTGAGGAAGAGCTTCGGTAAATATCTCAAAACATGACAAATAAGTAAGAAAAAATCCCTTTGAAATAACTCTGGTGATTTCTGTTCTCTTGCAGCTACAAGGAAACAAGAAGTGGCGGCGATCAGGTCGAAATTCCCCAACAAAATCCCGGTAAGTTTGCATGAGAAATCCCTCCATTTGGAAGCATTGCATGTGCTTTTCTATATGTGTTTCCACTCACCTGTTGGTGTTTGCAGGTGATTATTGAGAGGTACGAGAGGGAGAAGTATCTGCCTCCTCTGGATAAAACCAAGTTCCTGGTGCCGCATGAACTCACCATGACCCAGTTTGTCACCATCATCAGGTAAAATCAGTCTCTGTATTTAAAGTCCATTAGTCTAGCAGCAGGTACCTAAAATATAAAGGGCTTATTTGGATGTGCTTTGTTAGACTTTTGGAATTTTTATATTTTTAATAACTAATATTCCAAATGGATTGATGGATATGGGATTCATCTCATCGATTAATGTGCTGATGAGTTTCTGGTTTATTTGTCTATGACAGGGTTTAAGGTGAAACCTGTTTTGCATAAGATGAGTAAAACAACAAATCTGAATTCTGCACATTTAAAAAAAAAAAAAAAGACTAAAAATAAAGTTTGGGGACTGGAAGTCTAAAAAGGTTGACTTTTATCTTATAGCATTTTCAATAAAACTCATTATCTGCTTAATTGTTTAGGCTCTGGAACTGTGTAGTAAGGAAAACATTTTAAGCTACATAAGAGGAAAGTCAGAAATGCACTCTTTTTGTAAACTCAGTGTTTCTTTAAGTTTTCTTTACTATAAATCAAGGCTGCTTTTTTTTTATGGTGCTATGTGAGCTAGAACGGGGATTAAAATATCTATTTGGTCAGTAAGTCGATGCCAGGATGGGTGTCTGTCTGGTTGTTTTGTTAATGTTAATCTATAGAAAAACAAAGGTCTCTGAAACGTGAATGTGAGTCGAGATGATGTTTGTTAGTCATCATGATTACACTGCAGACATTGAGTCCCTGTTTACTACAAACTGTTGTTCCACTTCTAATATTGAGTCCTAATGCAGGCAGAGATTCCTCAGCTATCCTAAAAAATATATATATAAAATCATCACGTTTAACCAAAAGGATTTTCTCTAATTGTACATGATTTATCGTGCAGATATTTGCTTTTAAATAAAGCACAATTCTTTGTCACATGGATTCTGTTCTAAAACATCTGACTGTATGACACTGCAGATTTATCACGCTCTTGTCTCTGCTGCTTTAAAATAGAAAACTCTGAAGTTCATCGACCAGACGCATTACACTTGGCTTCATGCAGCTTGTTGATGTTGGTTTTTAATCAATAAATGCATTTGTTTGACTGTATTGATATGTCTCTCATATGGTTGTTTTTTGTATTGCCTTTTAAATCCAGTTTCTAAAGCTAAAATACTCATTTATAGAAGCTGTAACATGTGTTTCTTTTGGTCTGCAAATAGTTTGATGTCAATAATAGTAAATGGGTTTCAGTTTGGAGCTAAGAACCCTTTAAAAAAAAAGGACATTACTTGGTCTCTTTGTAAGTCTGGAGAAACTGTAGAACAGGAGGGTTTTTTTTATAGGGGATCACATTTCATTATAGGAATTTAAAACTTGTAACCCAGTGGATTATTATCCAGAGCAACAGGACACAGTCTGTTTCTGAAAAATGATTACAATAATGTTGCTGCTGGCTTTGTACTTTAGTTAATATTTTTCAACCTCTTTCTTTATTTTTGCATGTACTTATACATTTAAAGACTTTCTGCTTGAGAGAAAGGATTTGGATGCGTAGATTACGATCAGTTATTCTCTGCACTGTAGAGATTCCCTTTTCATTATCTGTAACAGTTCAGATGAATGTTGAGACTAAAAATGGTTGTTTTTCTGCTCTTTGAGCAACTTGTTTTTGGCTTCCTGATTTTGTTTGTCACTGTTACACAGCAGAAACTCAGCCGTGGTTATGCACTCATCCCCAGAAGTAAAGAGCTGTTAATCTCCTGACTGCTCTGTGATCAGTTACAGCTTCAATCATGGAATATGACGAAACTGCAATTACTCAAAGGCATGTTTTAAAAAGCATGACGTTCAAACATGCTTATCGCACAACTGTCCCAAATCAATACTGCATGCTCATAGTACACTATAGTCATTTTACACTCTTAGTACTTCCAGTTTTCTGTGGTAGAACATGCTGCTGGGTTTCAAACGACACGAGTTAAATGAACTATACTTAAAGGAGTTCTGTTTCAGAGTTTGTTTCCACATTTATCTGCAGGAGAATAGCTACTCGGGTTTCCTTTAATCTCCATTTAGCAACTGGTCGTCTCTGCAGGATTTATGATATTACAACCCTGTGTTCAGTATGCAGTATTAAATAACATTTTACTAGGAGGGAGAAGGATCGGTGTATTTTATAACTGGTTAAAGTCTCACTCGTGTCTACTTCATTAATGTAATGTTAAATCAGTCACTGAAAGAGGCCATTTCACAGAGGGATTCTTGTTTGTACAACAGAAGAATGTTGGCTTAGGATATTTCCAATGAAACTATTGCCAAGGGAATACATAGAAGTGCTCTTATTTGCTTGTCAGGTCAATACATTTTTGGAAAGGACTTTATTTGGATTTATTGAGGTGAATCTAACGGGAGGTTATCTTTTCCAAACCCTTATGTCTTTTTTTTCCTAATTTGATGCATTGTCTTTGTGCGACGCATTCTTCTGTTTTCCAATGTGAACACAAGTGGTTAAAATTCTTAGGATTAGGAATGGAATTTGGTCAGGGTGGACGTCTGCACCATTGGATAATATCATCTTAATCAATTAAGAGAAATCTCCTCTCACCCAGAGGCCATAAGACTACTGAAGGCCTGAGCTTGCATTATTTTGAAAATGTGTTTTATGTCTTGTAATTGCGTTGTTGAGGGACCTGTTACCCAAGCTTTCAATCATTACAAAATACACCGTGTGCATATGATAAGATAAACCTTTTGTATCTTGGTTCACATAGCTTTTTATTTTTAGTAGTGCAGTGCATTTCCCTTGTGAGCGCACACCCTTTGCATACCAACATTCTCGAGTTCTCAAGTAAACACAGACTTTTTATTGGTGTCATGTAAATATTTAAACGGCAAAGTGTGTTGTCTTGTGTGGGATAATCTGAACTTCTATGCATTTTTTAATGAATGCACATTATTTCAGCTCTTCCTCATTTTCGATGTGCATAACTTTTTTTTTTGTGTGGAATGCTGGGGCGCAGAACCTTGTGCAATGCCCTCGAGTTTCCAATGTGAACACACATACTTCCAATACTCAGACTCTAAGAATGTTGTGTTGTCAGTGCTGCTGGTGATAAAACAATAGCAGCTTCACATTAGCACCGCGGCTAACGGCGTGCAGGACGTCCCTCATTAACGTCTTCTCTTTGTCCTCTGTCCCTCAGGAACCGGATGGCTCTGCTGCCCACCCAGGCCTTCTACCTGCTCATCAGTAACAGCGGCCTGGCCTCCATGTCGCTCACCATGGCTCAGGTGTACAAAGACCACCAGGACGAGGACGGCTTCCTCTACATGACCTACGCCTCGCAGGAGATGTTCGGACACTGACACACGCATACCTCCGAGCTTTAGATTTTATCTAGTATTAAATGGCTGCTGCTGGCCTCCGTATCTGCTGTAAATAGAAAAAAAACATGTTGTATTTATTGTAATATTTGCTACTGTTTTTGGATTTTAATTAAAGTATGTGGATCCAATAAATCTTATGTAAAGAGTGCAGTGTGGTTCAGCTTGCACCAAAACCAACACCAAATTATAAAAAGTATTACCTTGTATATTACATGCTGCTGCAGCTTGATTTATTTTCAGGAAACACACTTAGTAGTTTCTGTCTGTATATGGGTTTATAAACAGATACTTCATCCGGTATATCAAAAATATTCAAACTCAATACATCTCAAAGTTTATCTCTGGATGGGAAGGGAAAGCAATGAATCAAAGTAAAAGGTGAAATATTTACAGGAGTAAAATGTTGAAAGTTAAAGCATGTTATGGAAATCATCAGTTTTGCATCTGACTCTTTCCATGCCTCCTCACTCGTCTGAACTACAGACTCCTGCAGTGCATTGTGGGACAGTAAGTGAAGCTGTCATATACAATTAATTAGAGTTTAGTTAGTTTCTGTACTTGAAGTTCACCTCAAATAAATGCACTTTAGTCCTTTATCGGGACAGTAGATGGCAGCAAAGCTCAACACATCTGGCCAGAAAGCCTCCCACAATTCTTCAGAAACCATATTTAACTCATCAGTTTGACAAGCTGACTGATAACTAGCAAGTGTATTATTGAAATGTACTTAATTTAAATGTGTGATGTTACAGTACACATTTTTTACTACTGCAATGTGGGATTTTTCCTTAAAAGATCTGAATACTTTCTCCAGCACAGGCTCAGAAGATTACATTATGAAAGTGAACACATCAGACTATACACATGTTTAACTGTATGTTGGTGAACATATCCGAGATATTGACTTCAATTTAAAGAGGATTCATTTACATTGATAAAGGGCACATTTTTAAACTGCAAACAAAACTAAGAACCATATTTACAATATTTTAGGATGTTAAATCCACAAAATAAGCCAAAATAACCTGTGGATCACCAACAATACACACATATACTATCAAAAAGGATAAGACAGAAAATACACAGAGCAAATCAATTTAGAAATATAAAATCACATCAACTGTTTTTAAAACGATTCATCACTTGTGATCAACGCGAGTGCTGACCTTGAACGAGTGATTTACTTTTTAATTGTAAAGGTCCCCTACGCACTAAACAATGCTGGGTTAAATATAGGAAAGAACATGCATGGGTTTATTCTAGAGTTGGGTTAGTTGTTTGACCCAGCATGTCGGGTCAAACAAAAAACCCAACAAGCTGAAACACAAGCACGAGAGAGAGCCACCATCCAACGCCTCGTCTTATAAAGCAGTAAAATACAGATTTGATTTGTGAAACATTTCCTAAAATGTGTAAATAAAGTCTCAAAAATACCTCCAATAACGCATGAAAAAGTTTCCAAAAATGATGTAAATAATCTCAGAAAGTAAATGTGAAATGTCTGTAAAAGTACAAATATATGTTAAATATCTAAAAATGGTCAGAAATAATTCTTGCTCAGGCCGTGGTTTTCTAAACTAATGTTCAGATAAAGAAAACTTTGTTAGTAAAAAATTAAAAATCTGCGTGGAATAAATCTGACAAGTTGAATTTAAAGAACAGATTCCACATAAAATGCTCCCAAATAATAAAGTCTGTTTCGACAGGTTATGGGTAAAGTCGGCGGGCTGCATGTCAATGGTCTACAGAGGCTGAAATCCCAGTGTTCCCTCTCCCACATCCCTCCTTACCTGCCTCAATTGGACTCCTTAGTTTACTTCCGAAGGTAGTGACATCACCACGTTTCACTCGTGCTTCTATTGGCTAGCGCTCCAACACATTGTACGTTATAGGCTAAAGGGCGGGACATCCCTAAGAGGTAGACCAGTCACGACAGAGCCGGACAGCTAACCAATCAGAGCAGACATGGCTCTGGTTTCAGTGTGTTTCTGTGTGTTGTAGTTCTATAGAGATGGAAGGACTGGTGGCTCTCTGGGTTTCACTTCTGCGTTCCACTGACCTGCTCGGCTGTTTTCTACGGACTGATGACCTGCGAGATGCTGCAGCACCAGAAGGGAAGCCTGAGGAGTAAACACACACACACACACACACACACACACACACACACACACACACACACACACACACACACACACACACACACACACACACACACACACACACACACACACACACAGGTATTTATGAGTCTTCTCTCCTCCCGCAGCATAGAGAAGTTGCTGAAGCCGTTTTCTGTCTGGTTCTGGTCTTGGCTCTCTGCTGGTTCCCTCTCCATCTGAGCCCCCAGCTGAAGAGAACCGCCTACAAATCCCATGATGCACAGCGCTGCGAACTGCTACAGTAAGTAACTCTCAAGAGTTTACAGAACTTTAAACAAACTCTAAAACAAAATAAGTAAACAGACTCAGTCATGGAGATGGAGACACAGCGACTCGGAATTGGACTCGGACATGGACTCGGACACGGATTGGAACCTGGTCCGAAACCGAGTCTTCTTGTCCGTGTCTCCATGTCCGAGGTCTCCATTGCCGAGTCAGAGTCCGAGTCCGTGTCTCTGTTCACGAGTCTGTGGCACTTGTCTCATTGCCCGAGCCCTTGTCCGGGTCTCCGTGTTTGTGTCTTCGTGTCCGGGTTTCTGGTCCGAGTCCGTGTCCGGGTCTCTGTGTCCGTGTCTCCGTGTCTGACTCGCAGTCCGAGTCTCCCGTGTCCGTGTCTCAGTGACCGTCTCCGAGTCTACGGTTCCGGGTCTCCCTGTGAGTCCGTGTCCCAACTCGTTGACTGGTCCAAGTGCGTGTCCGAGTCTCTGTGACAGAGTCTATGACCGAGTCCATGACTGAGTCTCCGTGTCCGGGTCTCCATGTCCGAATCCGCGGCGACTCTCCGTTACCAAGTCCGTGTCTGAGTCTCCGTGTCCGAGTCCTTCACCGAGTCCGTGACTCGCCCTCCGCCTCCGAGTACTTTTGTCCGGGTCTCCGCGTCCAGGTCCGTGTCCGAGCCTCTGCGTCCGAGGCCATGTCCGGGTCCATGACAGAGTCCCCGTGTCAGAGTCTCTATGCCTGGGTCTGTTTATTTAATTAATTAATTAACTTTATTTATTTAATAAATTTATTAAATTTATTTTGTTCATTTCATTAATTAATTAGTTTTTATTAATTTAATTAATTAATTAGTTTTTATTAATTGTATTAATTTTATTGATTGATTAATTTTATTGATTTATTTTATTTATTTCTTAAATGTAGAACAGTTTCTAAATGTGCTAATCATCCCAACATGTTCTCTATTAGTCTCCACTCATAGAAGTATAAACAGTGCTCCCTCTATGAAAGCCCTGCTGGTTAATAAACAAATGACACTGAGAGTAATTTTTAGAGGAACAAACAAGTAAACTAAACGCAGATACAGCGACAGGAAGCAGAGGGTCAGCTGCTGCTGGTTTCCAGCCTCAACAGGACTCTTTATTGGAGGCTTCAGAGAATAGATCAGATTCAGATTGGTTCTGCAGGGTGAGTGCTGATGCCTTTTGGTTCTGGTCCTGTCTCTAGAGTACAGGTTTAAACATGAGTCAGCAATATTAAAAGGTGGCTTTTTTTTAATTGACCATATCTGACAGGTTGAGGAACTTTTCAATTGAATATCTTTCCACACAAAAGATAAAAGTGTAAAATCACAGCTGGGGTTTATTCTTCAGTCTGTATAGTTAAGAGTTGTTTTGAATTCTCATGTATTTATAACTTGTTTTTAGTTTTCCATTTCTGCTATTTATTTTAATTTAATTTGTTTCACATTTGTTGTTTTATATTAATGTTTAAATGTTTCTTATTTCTTACATTTATTGTTCAGACTTTACAAACTTAATTCTAATGTGTTGTTGTTTTTATTGCAGTATGTATTTTTTGATATTTCTTATGTCTAGTTTTGCATAATTGTACTAAAAGTGTTTATATATTTCTTATTTCTAACATGTGTTGTTTACTTTATACTCTAATATAATGTCTATGTTTTTAAATGCTTCTTCTTTTCTTTTAATTTCTCTGTCTATATTTGTTTTTCAAGTCTTTAAATACTGAAATGGTAACAAAGTTTTCTTTATCTGAACATTTGTTTAGAAAACCACGGCCTGAGTTTGATCCATTTATATCACTGTGATTAGTCTTTGAGAAGAACATAAAGCAGTAATTATTTCTGACCATTTTTAGATATTTAACATATATTTGTTATTACTTTAACAGACATTTACTTTCTGAGATTGATTTACTTTTTAATGCGCTATTGGGGGTAGTTTTGAGACGTACTCAGATATTTTCGGACATTTTGTGACATCACAAAGTGGCCAAAATCTGATCAGCTCATAGTCAGACAGGTTTTTATATCGATGGATCAGGACAGGAAGACAGATAATCTTTTTCCTGAAACGTTCTGAATCTATTTACACAGAGGGGACACATATGTATGTATACAAGACAGTGGATTTTGCATGATAGGTGACCTTGAAGTAAATCAGCATGTTTATTTTTAAGCGTCCACAAAGAGGCGCTCTCTTTCTCCGCTCCCTCACATTAAACTGTTTTATCTGTTGTGAAAAAGTGGTGCAGTGATTAAGTCGTTAGTTCCTTTTTTAACCAGATTTAATTACAGACGTCATTAGAGTAGCTGGTGAGAGTGGTTTTCTGGATCTCTCTGAACCTCACTTCACGCTCCATTAACTGTAATTGAATTAACAAAAAAGTGATCACGTCCTCTGAATCTGCACCGGCAGTGGAGGAGAACACAGACTGCGTTAATGCAATTACAGTATGCCAGGAAACAAATTGTCCCAGTACATTGTGGCAAAGGCAGTATAAATACCAGGATGGTGCTGCATCCAGGTCATCATGGGGGTTTTCTTTGCAAATCTGACGTATGACTGGCATTTGTGAATCCAGTTTGTATTCTCAATTCTGCTTGTTGATCTGCTCTTACACACAGGGAGTTTTTGGTTTCACCTGGCAGGTTGTCAGCCGTTAGTCATGGTTTTTCTGTCGCTGTGGTCCTGCCTGACGCACACCTTAGCCAGAGGGTTGTTGAGAGAGAAAGTGTGTGTGTAATTTAATCGGAGGTTCAGTTTAATGTCCTGCAACAATCAGCCGGTGACCGCAGAGGAAGAATCTCTGCAGTTAATGAAGCCTGTTGTTGTGCAGCCATACACACACACACACACACACACACACACACACACACACACACACACACACACACACACACACACACACACACACACACACACACACACACACACACACACACTCATTACGCTCTCTGGATTTACTCTTGTTTTGGAAATGGGTTTTGTCTTTCTCATCAATTAACGGACTCCGGGGTTTATAGGGGAGGAAATCAGGGAGATTAAACTTTTACATTAGAGATTTAACTTTTCACTTTAGTTTCCCGAAGTCAGTTAATCCTGCACAGCATCAATCAATTTCATGCATGCCTCTTAGGGTATTATCTTATACGATGCATGATACTAATGATACTACAGTTGCTGACAGGTGCAAACGTGCTATAAACAGCCCTAAAAGCCGCATTATGTGTGTGCAGCACTTTTCGTGGACACTACATTTGCATGTGTTTTGGCACATTTGGTTTTTTATATTCGCATTGTTTCTGAAAACATGGAAGTGTTTGGGCCGGTGTAGTGTATCAGCGCCTGTCTTCCACCGTAAAATAATAATTGTATTTATAAGCGCACTTTTCATTTGAGAAAAACAAAACTCAAAGCGCTACAGAGTAAAATCGTTGAAACAAAACAAACAAACAAAAATATCTATACATAATAAAGTAAACAACAGAATAACAACAGTTCATACAGCGAATAAAAACTACAAACATAAACGATTAAAAGCGTATTATTGTGAAGGTATTGGTTAATATTTTAGGAAAATAGCTGACTTAGTTGAGATCCAGACATTGAGTGTCATGTTCCTTGAGTAAAATGTTCAGGTACATATTTAAGTATTTTCTTTGTATGGCATCTTTATATTTTTGTGAGTATTTTTTATCAGTGATATTAGTCCAGTTAAATAGTATTTATTTTTCTGAAATGACTCATTCTGCATAATGACTACCTTTATTTACTTCAAATATGTTACGATGCCAATGCTGATGTACTTTTTACATGAGTAACATTTGTCATGCATGTCTCGAAACATTTAAATGCTTGTTTGAAGATGATGGCCACAAGTAAACTAATACATCAAAGGTTAAAATGACACAAATAACTTCTGTAAACTATAATTGGTGATTAAGATGCTCTCATATTCCTGAATCTTTGACATTAGAGTCACGTTATGAGCAGCACAGAAGGGTGTGAGGAGCATCTTAATACTGCAGCTGTGTCCACACACACACACACACACACACACACACACACACACACACACACACACACACACACACACACACACACACACACACACACACACACACACACACACACACACACACACACACACACACACCACTATGTAACACTCACACTTCTATTGGCTAGCGCTCCAACACATTGTACGTGATAGGTTAAGGGGCGGGACATCTCTAAGAGGCTGACTAATCACAACAGAGCCGGCCAGCTAACCAATCAGAGCAGACTGGGCTCTGGTTTCAGACAGAGGGTGAAAAGAGGTGCTGGCATTATGAGGAAAATAAAGAGCTTCTGAACATTAAAGCATGGAGACATGTGACAGTAGTGGAAAAAATGGGCAGAATATGTCTTATTTAAGTCAAATTAGAGCAGATCTGACATTAAAATCAGAGCAAACTGGAGTTACTTTATTAGACTCTGCAGAGGACTGTGTCTAGTTTAGTTTCGAGGAGTAAAAGTGACTCTGTCCTTGTTGATATTCACCCAACAGTTAAGCCTCACTTGATGAGCCATTTGCGCACATAAAATGTCCCATTTAACCTGCGACTCATTAAAAGTTCATGTGCTCTCTTCACAACCTGGAGGAAGGAGCTTTAAATATTCATGACACTCTCACCTCCACAAACCCAGACTCTATGTCCTTGAATGGCTGCAGATTTGTCCTCCTCGTCACCCTCTTCCTCCTCGTCTTATTTGTCTTGAATTTTCTGTCTGAAAGATTCAAATCCTTAAAGGGGTCAAACATTAAATGGTAATTCATTCTTAAAAACAACAAACAAACATAAGAAATGTGACAGAATAAAAGGATGTCGCAATATAAATGAGAATAGCTTGTCATAAGAATAATGTTTGTTGATTATAACACGATAGAACAGTTGATAAAGTATAAAGATAAAGTAAATATTAAGAGCTAAATAAACAGAAACCTGCTGCAGCTCCTCACTGCAGAGGCAGGGGGCGCTGTGGCTCCAGGCAGCAGACTCCCAGCCTCCTCTCTGTCTGTGTATGACAGAGGCGTGAAGACTGACATCACATGTCTCAGGAAAAACTGTGTTTATACTGACAGGAAGTGACCTCTAAATCTCAATCTGCAGAAACAGACTCTTGTCAGTTTCATTTTTACGTCTATAATAGTCTTAAAGTGCAGCTCTTATTCAGAGCGATTAAAGTTACAAAGTGTTGAAGCAGAGAGTCAGATTAAATGTCTGCTAGACACTGATCATGACTGGTGTATTTACGCTGGAAAAAGTACTTGAAGAATACTTAAATGAAGAGAGCATTTGGGAATACATTATTTAACTTTCCTTCAGTATCAGATTAATCCAGCATTGCAGCTAAATATTTGGTGCATCATTTCTGTGAAATAGTACCTTCTTACAGTATTGGTTTTAAAGCAGTTTTTACACTTTTATGGTTTTATTTATGCTAAGCTAGGCTAGCTGTCTCCCTGATACTATTCTGTATGCTAAGCTTTCCATGGCCTAATGCCAGCTTCCAGTCTTTATGCATAGCTAGGCTAACTGTCTCCCCCTGGTCCAAGTCTTTTTGCTAAGCTAGTCTCCGCTCCTAGACTGTATGCTAAGCTAGGCAATACATCCAGATTCCAGCTACCAACCTTTATGATGAGCTAGGCTAGTTGTCCCCCCCTGGTCCCATTCTGTATGCTAAGCTAGGCTAGCTGTATCCCCCTGGTCCCAGTCTGTATGCTAAACTAGGCTAGCTGTCTCCCCCTGGTCCCATTCTGTATGCTAAACTAGGCTAGCTGTCTCCCCCTGGTCCCAGTCTGTATGCTAAGCTAGGCTAGCTGTCTCCCCCTGGTCCCAGTCTGTATGCTAAGCTAGGCTAGCTGTCTCCCCCTGGTCCCAGTCTGTATGCTAAGCAGAGTTGGGTGTAACGCGTTACAAAAGTAACGGAGTTACAGTGTATTACTTTTAGCTGTAACGCATAACGCATTACTTCTGATATTTTGGTAATATAATACCCGTTACAATTCTCAGTAACGCAGTTACAACACATTTTAACCCGAAACGATGTGGTATTTTGTTTCTAAGAATTTACCAACATTGCGAGACATTCCGAACTCAGAGGAACAATTATGCAGGTAGAATAGTAACTCCGTAAGCCTGTTTACTATTGGTTCAGAGGGCTGCAGAAACAGATTCACAATGCAGAGCGGCAGACTCACAATGCAGAGCTGCAGAAACAGATTCACAATGCAGAGCTGCAGGCTCACAATGCAGAGCGACAGATTCACAATGCAGAGCTGCAGGCTCACAATGCAGAGCGGCAGGCTCACAATGCAGAGCTGCAGAAACAGATTCACAATGCAGAGCTGCAGAAACAGATTCACAATGCAGAGCTGCAGGCTCACAATGCAGAGCGGCAGATTCACAATGCAGAGCTGCAGGCTCAGAGAAAAGAAAAGAAAGACAGGAGTGCGCGCAGGCCGAAGCAACAGAAGGTCACTTTCTGTCGGGCTGCATGCGTCTTGAACCCCGAGAAGTTAAGAGACTCGTGGCAGAGTATTGAATATCTGCAGCCTCTGTCCTCTGTGGAATTTCCGGCTTTTAGAAAGCTTGTCAGCCAAGTCCCCGTTAACACACCAATGAGATTCTAGCTCTTTTCCCAATGTTCAGCATACTGCCAGATAGATAGCTTTAATTAATGAACTGCAATAAACTACATTTTAGCATTTAAAGCCCTACTTTTCCGGTTATTTTTGGTGAAATTAACTCAAAGTAACGCAAAAGTAGTGTAACGCATTACAGTTCAGAGACAGTAATAATGCAATGTTACTTATTACTTTAAAAACACAGTAATAACTAATATGTATACTGTATTACATTTTGGAAGTAACTTGCCCATCACTGATGCTAAGCTAGGCTGGCTCCCCCACCCCCTCACCCCAGTCCTTTTGCTAAGCTAGTCTGGCTTCCCCCCCCTCCTGCTGCCAGTAAGTATACTAAGCTAGGCTAACCTTGCTAACCTGACTCCAGCTCCTACAATGTTGAACTATTCCTTTGAAACTCTCAGAAAAGCTATCTGTTATCAGTGTGGGTTTATAACAAACTCCTGCACTCACAGAACTTTTCAATTTGAGTAATGCTTGTAGAAATATGATAACACCCTATTTTCTGTTCTATTTTCACTCCTTTGAATCTCTCTTGAGGTTGTGTGGGGAAATTCTCAGATGATGAAAGCCTTTGTCCTCTTTTCCTCTCTTTCGGTTTCCTGTTTACATGGCCGAGCTGACCAGCGCCCAGCGACTGAGGGGAACCGTGATGATGCAATCTGACCTCTGTGACTCTTTCTCTCTGTGACATGCTCGCTCGCTCATTCACTCTGTCATTATTGCACAGCCCTACTTCCTGTACATGCTCTGTTGCAACAACAACATCAAGACACAGAAAGAGGTTTTGTGTTTCCTGTTGTGTTATCGATGTAAGCTTTGTTGTTTGATATTGAGGTCTTGGCCTGTAAATCTCACACACACACACACACACACACACACACACACACACACACACACACACACACACACACACACACACACACACACACACACACACACACACACACACACACACACACACACTGAGAAAGAAAGTGGAAGTGATGCTATGCACTCCGTTGTGTTTGGAAGTGTATGTTCTGCTGCTGCTGTTGCAGGTCGTAAATCGAATGCGGTTCATCATCCGAAACCTCCATCATCCTACATGTCTGCTGAATTGAGAAATCACCTCCTAACTAAATACATGTCATCACATCTGTCATCATCTCTATTCGCTTCAACACAGCTCCACTGGGGAGAGCAAATTCCAGAGAAACACAAACTATGCTGAAGAAAAAGCAGTCACCCAGTTCATCTTTATTCTCTGTAACTCTGGAAAAGTACCATTGCTATATTTATGGGCATGTTTTAGGTAGTTGTGCTTGAGTATCTCCTTGGTCTGCTACTTTATACTTTGCATTAGGTCAATGCATTTCCACTACTCCACTACATTTATCAGATTCAGATTACAAATCAATTACTAAACTATGATGAAATTAATATAGACTAAAGCTGCCTCGCAATTTAGAGTCAAGTAACTACGAATGACTCTGTCTTCACACCTTAATACATCACTTATTATAATCCAAAATAATTACATGTATTATTCCTGAGAAGAGGAAGAAGAGAAAAGGAATTCACACTTTTGGTTTATATATACACAGTACAAATACACTCATGCATTGGACTTATAAACACATTAGGTCTGAATAAAAACATGCAGATGTAGAGGCATGCTGCCTGATGGCATGATGATTTACGGCCCGCTTATGCATGTACTTTTACTTAAATAGGATTTCGAATGCAGGATTTTTTACTTGTAAGACTATTTTCACATTGTGATATTAGCTGAAGCTACTTTTAGTTTTGAAGTACAGCAATTTGCATGTTGCATACATGAACATGTAAGACCATACTTCTTTTTTAATACCTTTCACTTTTACTCTACTCAAGCTTTTCCATGTTTCTACGTGCACTCTGTTGTTCAATGTAGTTTTATTCCTGTACCACTGCATTGACTTAAGCCACTTCAGCATATGTTAGCATGCTAGCACTCTAAACCGAGTTGTGAATGTTACAATTAACGAACATCAGCGTGTTAAAGTTTCCCTGTTGTGTTTCATCAAGCACGATGAAAAGTAGTTGACTTTTTATTTCAGCTTTACTCAAAATACCTTGCTGAAAGCCTGAAAAAAGATAGTAAGTCGACCTTTGAGATGTCAAGCAACATGTCTGTTTGATTTTCTATTACCACATCTTCACAAGTTCACAAACTTCAGATTTAAATTGGCCATAAAACTCACAAAGACCCGAGTTTCTATAAATATATTACTTACCGTCAAATGTATTATATCGGAATAAAACTGGAATTTCTGAGCGCTCTCTAACATGTCATGGCAATCAGCAGCTGTGACAGACAGTATTTTTCATAAAGCCATTGCCGGGCGAAGACGAGAGGAGTCTTCATCTGAGAGACTTTCTCCGTTTGATGTCTTTATCTGAGATGTCACGCTGAGCTTTGAAGTTTCCCTCCGACTGCAGCCATGTTTGCTTTACAAATGAGCAGCTGAACCTCGGCTCCCTGCAGCAAAGGGCCTCTTCTTCTTCCTCTCCATGTTTTAGCTTTGAATTACCCTGAGACCTATTTGGGATATGATATAGTCCACAACATTTAGAGGAGGAATAAAAATGTCGCTTGAATTCAAAAGAACCACAAACTAAATAACCTTCATGAACCAGCATTTGGGCGAAGGTGGTTTTGTTGGCATTTGTAAATCGACTAATAGTGTGTACTGTACTTGTATACACTGTAATCATTCAATTTCTAACAATGCATCATATTTTTAAAAGCTGTTTGTATGTTGTGTGTACACAAATCGAAATAGTTTGCAAGGTAGCTAAATCAGTCGGATAAACGACACATTATAAAACACAATTAGCCTTTGCTTTCCTCCAAAGCAACTAACATACACTCAATGCACTTAAAGACATGCCTATGGGAGCGGTTTGGGGTTCATTTTCTTGCCCAAGGGCATTTAAACAAGAGATGGGATCTAACTGCTGACCCCCTGACCTACAGTCACCCTAAAGGTAGTCAAATAAAGGTAAACAAAATAGTCAAGTAAAGTAAAAGTGCCTCAACTATGTACTTCATATGTTCCTTATTAAACATAGTGAGTAACATCCCAACCCAGATGTTCAGATGTGAGCTGAGTTTAATCTGCAGCATGTGGAGATTTATAGTTCAGCACGTCTGGACAGCAGCTCTCACAGATACAGCGTGTTATGATCTGTTTACTCTCTGGTGAAAGAAACTCCCCCGTTGGTCCTTGAATGCATCGCTCAGACAGTTTCTCCCTCTCCTCTGCAGCCTGTGGACATGAATCAGTCAGCTCAAACACTCTCTCTCCGCCCTGCAGGACCCCTCCTCTGTTTGTCCCGGCAGTTTAAAGTGTTGTTAGGTGGGACCTCACACTGCAGCGTCTCCCTGGTGTGAGTTATAGCCAGAGATGATCAACTCTGACAGCCCAGATTCATTTCTTTCTCGCTGGACTGTGTGTACAAACTCACAAGAACATCTGATGGAACAAATCCTTTCTTTATTAAAATGTTCTGTTGGTTTTATTTCATTGTTTTGCTGTATTTTATTGCATTTTCCTGTTGTGAAATCCAGTGTTTTTAAAGGAACAAAGTTGAGTTCAAATGGAAAATGGAGAAAAACAGCAGTAGCCACCGAAGGAGAAAATAACGGTGATAATAAAGTCCAAAAAGGTTGTGATGTCATGAGAATAAATTCATTATTTGAGAAAACATTTATTTATATAACAAGATCAAATCTGTAAGTTTACAAGAAACCTTTTTTATAAGAAAAATATTTATATTGCAAAACGATGTCCAAACATAACGGGGGAAATAATGACACATTCTCCAATTGGAAAAAAGCAATATTTGAGGACTTTCATTGAATTTAAGAGATACACATTTTGTCAATAATTAATAATTCTAAGAGAAATTACGTTAAGAGAAAGTCGAGCTAAAAATATACATCCAATATCCTGTCAGATTACCTGTCATTACTATAACTTGTTATATGCAAGACTTTTCTGACCTGTTAGGAAATGCATGTTAAAGGTTCAATCTAAAGTGATTTTATCCCACAACTTCTTCTTACATTGAAAAAACTGAAATGTTGACTTAAATTAAATGTATCACGTCAACAGAATTTGACATTTGAAGGGAAATTTGTTGACATGATACATTTAATTAAAGTCAATTTTTCAGTTTTTTCAATGTATTTGTTAATGAGGTTCACTGTGAAATATGTCCAGGAAGTCACTCTGATCTCAAAACAATGGGGGGCAACAGAAATCCCGCTCCCCCCGCCCACATGGAACAGGACTTGAGCATCATCGTTGACATGGCAACAGGCTGCCCCGTGTCAAATCAGGGTTGCCAGGTAACAGACGGTATGAGAGCGTGGGTGTGTGAAGGTCGTCTGACGCCAGGAAGAGGAGGTGAGATGACATCTGCAGACAGAAATTCACAGACACTTTTATCTTATCATGCTTTGTAAATGATATATTCCTGCTAACCTGTTTTTGTAATTGGTATGGAGTGTTTAAAATAAGTGTAACTATGTTTTTGTGAGACGGCATGCAATAAAAATAATGCGGTTTTTCTTGCTTTGTATTCCTCATGGCACGACTTCTGAGGTGAGGAAGCAAAAAGGCCAGAATGAACTTGTGTCATGAGGTGTAATTAATATTGTACCGTTTAGGACACACCACTGGGGACACTTAGCTTTGTCTCCATGATTTATTGCAGCTCGTAAGACACTTTAAGAACCAGTTGTTTGTTCAGAAACGTTGCTTCGATCTCCTGGGTCTGCAGGTTTAGTGAGAAGTCAGGAGCGCTGCAGGTTATTAGAGCAAAACACACCTGTAGTTTCACATCACGTCAGAAATACCAACCATAGCACACGGTCATGGGAACAAAACTCCGGGTGTTAAGTGGTAATTGCATGCAGGAAGTGGAACTTGTCAAAAAGGACAGATAAGAGATTAAGAGCAAGGGTGGAGGAGGTATTCAGAGTAGAAGGAAACGTACTGACACGACACTGGGAACATCCTCCACTACGAGTAAAAGCCATGCGTTCAAAACCTTATTAAAGTAAAGGCAAGTATCATCTGCAATCATCTGTGCAGTCAGAGGTTCCCTGTGAGTGTTTCACTATAATATATGATGTTTTTCTATTACCGCAGCTTAAATGTGGACGTTGCATTATTTTTAAACTCCTTTATACACTGATGGGTAGTTTATCTACAGCGAGGCACCATATTCAATAAGATCAACACAAAAAGCACTTAGTTAAGCAAATATATCAAGGATTGAATAATAGCTGAGGACTTCTACACAGGCTTACTTTACTCTGGAATGCATTTATATGTACCATCATTTCCCCTTATGATGTGTCTGTTATAACTTACCTATTTTAATCATATGTCTAGACTGATGAAGAGACCATTTAGTAATTAGGGTTAGAGTAGTTTAGATTCTAAGGTTTAAGGTCATGTTTCTGTAGGAACTCTTTAAATTGTACATGTATTTATATTACATACTCCTGTAAATGCATTTTATAGTTAATCCTAAGAAATAGGAGACTTTTCTTTAAAAATTCTGAAATCTGAAAAAAAAAAGTGATAATTTTGAAGAAATTCAAATTCGGAAAGAAAATCTGAAGTTTGAAAAGAAAATCAAAAGGAAAAAAGATTGGGAGAAAAAACGTGTGCATTTTTAAAAGGAAATGATCAGGGGCCACATGAAGAAGGAGTTAGAATAATGAGAAAATAATCTGACTTCTTTAAAAGTCGAAATTTAGAAGGAAATCTGAAATTTGAATTTGAAATTTGAGTCTGATCTTTTAGGGAATGGTGATGATTTTGAAGAAATAGTTAGAAATTCAAACTTGGA
Source organism: Eleginops maclovinus (assembly GCF_036324505.1). Taxonomy (NCBI): domain Eukaryota; kingdom Metazoa; phylum Chordata; class Actinopteri; order Perciformes; family Eleginopidae; genus Eleginops; species Eleginops maclovinus. Next base: position 2,730,167 of record NC_086353.1, read on the forward strand.
CACTTTAGTCAATTGGTACAGTACATGAGTACAAATGCTTAGGTACATTACACCACTGACAGTTAGTACCAGTACGTCTGAACTGGTTTCAAAGGCAAATCCACCTCAGATAAACAACCCTTCATTTGGTTGGATAAGGTCTAAAACCGGTCTCCATGACGTGACAAACAAAACTATGTCCCTAAATAGTAATGAATACCAACACACACACACACACACACACACACACACACACACACACACACACACACACACACACACACACACACACACACACACACACACACACACACACACACACACATCCTTTGTCTACCAACAGTCCATGTGGAGCAGAGTGAAGTCATGCAGTCTCTACATGCTCCCTCCTGAGTCGTCACTCGCTCGGAAAAGGCCATTGCACTTTTACTATTTTATTCCCCACTCCTGTATACACACACACACACACACACACACACACACACACACACACACACACACACACACACACACACACACACACACACACACACACACACACACACACACATATCAAACGACTCCATTATCCCTCTCCTGCAGCTCTCTCCAACAAGGCCGTCCATTCATCTGCCACGCAGGCCGACGTGCCAGGAATCAGATATCTGCTCTTGTACAATGACCAGTGTGTGTGTGTGTGTGTGTGTGTGTGTGTGTGTGTGTGTGTGTGTGTGTGTGACGTACTCACACCTGAATGCTAATAGAGAAGTATTACGTTCTGGGAATCAGTAAAAAGGGCAGGTGGAGGAAAAAGGACAGGTGGTTTGACTTGACAGGTGAGAGTGACAGCAGATTAACATCTGTGTGTCACATCCTCTGTACGTGACACGTCAGGCACCGGCTATGGTGGATGCGTTGATGTGTTCATCGAAGCAGGTAAAAGTTGTCCAGTCGTGCTTTTGGGGGTTTTCCCTTTCTGGCAGTTTGTTATATAGGTATTTGTGCAGTAAATGGTCTGCAAAACCTTCCATTCATCATGTTACACTATTGGCTCCAACACATTTTACGTGATAGGTGAAGGGGCGGGACATCTCTATTGTGTTGTCCAATCACAACAGAGCCGGCCAGCTAACCAATCAGAGCGCACAAAAATAAAGAGCTTTTTGAACATTAAAGCATGGAGACATGTCCCAGGAGAGACACTAATTACAAATATGAACCTGAAAATGAACATAAAAAGGCCACTTCTTTGAGTTTGTTTGCTGCTACTGTATATCTTATAACTTAAAAGATAGATAAGAAGCACTTTATTAATCCCAAACTGGGAAATGTTTGTGTTGCAGCAGCATAAAACAGTAGAAGGCATTGCACATAAGTAGAATTTAAGAAGGAGAAATCAAATCTAAAATAAGAAATAGAAATAAACCGGCATTAGAAAAAAGATATAGAGATTTGACTGTGGAGATAAATAATCCTTAAACTGTCAGACAGATAAATACCAATGAAGTGAACAAAAGATAGAGCAGGATATTATGTTCGTGCAATGAATGGAATATTAAATTAAATATAAATGTAAAGTGTGAATGTGTTGGTCCAGATAACACACAATGTTTCTAAGTTTCTAAGTAACTAGTAATTAAATCAGCCCTTGAATTTATTCAATACTTGAGTAAATGCACTTTGTTTCGTTTCAACGGTGAGTTTTATTTAAATAATTGTTCAAATGAAATGTAAATGAAGCTCTCGAATACATGTAGGGGAGTAAACGTAGGATGTGGCATAGACAAACAAATGCTCAAGGAAAGTGTGTGAGTAAGGGACTTTAGGTACTTTCCAACCACGGCTTGTAAAACCTGATGTTTGCGAAGGTGTTGATGTGGCACGCTGTCACTCAACGTTCATTTGCATACCAGCTGAACATGCCTGTGTGTGAAAAGCTGCTGAGAGGAAGATACTCTGGTGTTGCGACATCAGACCGAGCAGGTTTCTTTTAATGTTTGTCGACAATGACTCACCATGGAGAACTCCCTCTGACCTCCTCAACACAAAGACTCAGAGTGTGTGTCACTGTGTGTGTGTGTGTGTGTGTGTGTGTGTGTGTGTGTGTGTGTGTGTGTGTGTGTGTGTGTGTGTGTGTGTGTGTGTAAACTGTGAAATCATCATGGGTGTAGTCTGTCACACAGCCTGCGGGCATCTGCAGAGAAAAAGGCTCTTATGAAATCACACGAGCCGCTGCCTGTTGTGTCAGCTAGGAATTAAAGGTCACAGAAACAGTTTGACCCCGGAGGAATGTTTGCACTTGTTGACGTCTGTTTGTCATCGGGTGACAGATCGGGAGGACGATGAGTCTGTCGAATACTCGGCAACATTTTTGAAATCTTAAGAGCAAACTGCAGCAGGGATAGGTGTGTAGAATATTCTAAAAATTGTCTTGCGTCAAGAAATGTGAACATCTATCACTGTTGATGTGTAGCAGGCAGCAGGTGTAAGTTACATCCTCCATGACGACCCTTTAACGACCCTTAAAGAATATTTGGCAGCATTTTATTTACCATAATTCCTTTCTGTTTTATGCCGACTAGAAAGAAATGATGGACAAAACCTTAAATTAAGACCACTTACACCAGAGTAATCCTTTGTGTAGATCTTATTTAAGATTTACGAGTTACTTTTATCAATGTATTTTTCATTTTGCATGCATTAAAGTACATTTTTAAACAATTTGTTTGCATTAAGAACTAGTTTTAATCAGCTGTAACTCCAGGAAAGCAGATTCACATCTAATTCTTAACGGTTTTACAGAGGATTAGCTAATTTGACTGACATAAAAGTTGATTACACAACCCAGATATGGTTTATTGCATTGATTAAATCTCTCTAAGCTGCTGCAAAAGCGCCCAGAATCCTCTCTGCTCCTGCAGCGGACCTGTTGCTGTTCGGTCTGTGTTGTGCTCGGTGCGTTGTAGTAGGAATCGTCAGCAGTGCTCCTCAGTCTCAGTTCACTGGGTTGCCTCATTTAGAGGAAGGTGTATTAATTATCTCACGTCCCTGAAGCCCCTCAGGACTCATTCATTAACAGCTGGTTACCGGGGAAACAGCTGCGTTTCATCCTCTCTGGCCTCGAACTTCTTTATATAATGTTTGATTTCTATTGTACAGTATGCACTATGGACCAGGCACATGATCACTGAGTGGATACAGAGGATCGTCAGTACACCTGCAGACCTTCTGAGCCTTTTCAATCATTTTTCATTCACATTGTGAGTCAGTGGTTTATTTAGTATGTGGCCGTCTAATAAGCATACTAGCACATTCATCTGATCATCTTGTCACCATTTCACATGCAACCAGTAGCATATTGTACCTTTGTGTGTGGACCTTTCGCCGCGCTGTATGACCTAGGAGGCTGAAATGAAACGTGTGTGTGTGTGCGTGCGTGTGTGTGTGTGTGTGTGTGTGTGTGCATGAACAAATCATGTGCATATGAGGCAGCAGCTATTGTAAATATGCACCGTTTTTACTTCAGTCTTTGTCCGGTGTCAAATGTCCTTGTAATAATATTCAGTCAAAGTCTGTTTTCTTTACGTCAAACTAAGTTTACTATTAGCCTGGGGTTAATTATTACTATTATTATATTTTGTCCTTTATTGTATATCTCATCTAAGTTATATCGTCCTTGTCTGTCCTCTAATTAATTTAATTTCCACTAAAATACAATTATAGACACAACATTGCAGGTCATGTTTGCGGTTAGGTTTTTGCACAATTTTCTTGAAGCTTTGTGGAAGAACCAATATAATTTTGCACTGCCAAAGTATACACCTACTAGTTTCCACTTTCATTAACATTGAGAAGTAGGGCATGTCCTTGGTGAGTGCCCTTCCACTTCTATGTGATTTATTTTCGTTGTTTTTAGACTCAGTCCACTCCGTGTTATAACTCTCTGTGGGCAGCGAGATAAACTTCCTATGTGTTGACTTCAAGACTTTACGACTTCCATTTATAAACATGTAAAGAATAAAAGTCATGCATGGTCCAGTGTGTGTGGGTGTGTGTGTGTGTGTGTGTGTGTGTGTGTGTGTGTGTGAGTCTGAGTGTTGCAGATTAAGATGAGACGTGTAGAAAGGACAGCTCTTTGGCTTGCACGGCCACGCTCTCATTGGAATGCAAGAACATATCTCGCTCTGCAGCTCGCCCTGCATTAAATACAACCCTTTCACAGAAACACACACACACGCACACGCACACGCACACGCACACGCACACGCACACACACACACACACACACACACACACACACATTCAAACACGTCCTCCCTCCTCTGGGAGTCGTGACAGAAATAGCTCTGCGGCTACAAGTTGTTCTCAGGCCTCTCAGATACATCCCCCCTTCTTCCTCCTCTCTCTCTCTCTCTCCCTCTCTCTCTCTCTTTGTCTCCTTCATCAGCTCAGTGTTGATGATGTAACGTCCTCGCCATCAGCCGTCAGCTCTGCCCCTGAAATGTGTTGCTCTTTGTTAAGCAGGAAATAAAACCCAGCTTGATAGAGGAACAAAAAGATTGCATCTCTAGCGGTGGAAAGGATTCAGATCCTTTAAAGGGGCCCGATATTATATTATGCCTCTACTGGGACATGTCTCCATGCTCTTAATGTTCAAAAAGCTACTACTGCCTCTGCTGCAGCACCTCTTTTCACCCTCTGTCTGAAACCAGAGCCCAGTGTCTTCTGATTGGTGTTAGCTGGTTGGCTCGTTGTGATTGGTCAACCGCTTAGAGATGTCCCGCCCCTTAGCCTATCACATACAGTGTGTTGGAGCGCTAGCCAATAGAAGTTTGAAATAGTGATGTCACTATGTGACGGAAGTAAACAAAGAGTCCAATAAATGCTTTTCAGGGAGGAGGGTGAGTGTATGGGGGAGTAAACACAGGGATTTTAGCCTTTGCAGACCATTTACATGCACACAAACCTGTAGAACACACTACAGGAAATGGGCAATCCCAAAAAAGTGAATAAAGGCCCCTTTAAGTTCATATACCAGAATTTAAATATGTTGCAACTCTTGCATGGAATATGTCAGTGATGGGAAGTATAGTCAATATTAGAAGTACGAAAATGGCTGATGAGATGGAGCTTATTTTCAACCATTGATTATTAACTTACTATTGTCTCCATTATTGGTCAGTTGTGTAGTTTGTCAAAACTGGTGAAAAGGAACTTCTTCACAGGATAACTAAAACATTATATTTACTAAACATTATTTAACGGAACAGCAGCAAATCCTTAAATGTGTGAAGCGAGAACCATGAACCTGTTTTTTTGCAAGGTGATTAGACAATTGATTAATATATAAACTGTTGGGTGGTTAAACTCACAACATGACGGATTGAAGGAGCTCTTTGTGTTTCTTGTCTGGAGAAATCCCTCTCAGATTTCACATTTCCTCCCTCCATATTTTTCTTTCTGTTCTCCCTGTCGTTCCACAGTGACGTCCCTTCAGGCTGCTGCTGGTTTTCATTACAGCAGATGACAGATTGTGTGTGTATGTGTGTGTGTATAGTACAGTACAGTACAGTTAGTGTGTGTGAAAGCAGCCCCAACCCCATAAACACATACACTTCAAACCAAATTGTTCTGCTCATCACACCTGCAGGCTGGAGACAACAGATCCACGTCATGGTGGTGTGTTCAGGTGTCAACGTCTCCACCTGTCTTACAGGTTAGAGCAATAATGGTGACGATAAAAGGTGACAAACACACAGTAAGACAACTTGAGAGTGCAAATAACGTTTCAATTAAATTGATTAAAAGATAAACAAATAATAGCAGATAAAAAAGTATATTAAAGAACAGGTTGAAGATTGAAAAACACATTAAAAAAAAGACAAAAAGAGAATCATTGACATTAAAAGCAAAAACCAGACTGCAGAGGAATATTTATCCAAGTATTTGAGGCGTGGAGTATTTGTGTTTCTGTCCACCTGAGTTTATTTTCTTTCAATTTAAGCTCAGTTTTGGTCATTACTGACTCCCTTTGCTGTTAAATGTGTTTAAAATGTTCATTTGTTGAGTGTTTTTTGTTGATTTAACATTTAGCATGATTCAATAATAAACAAGACAGTAAAAAGAAAAAGGTCTTTCTATTTGTATACCTTCTTGGTTTTCCATCTGGGGTGCGGATGTTCAACTTGTTCTTGAGTAAAGTGAAAGTATCCCCTCTCTGACTGAGTGAAATGGTACTCCAGGATCAAAGTGTTTTCATGACACATTTCAAACTTTGTGGTCTGGGTCTTCTTCCTCAAGAGTACTTCCAACATGGCTGCCACAGAGTTAATGGTTCATGTAAACATGCAGCCTGTTCTCTCAGTTTCACGCTCTCCGCTCTATATTTAGGGAGGTCAGCCGCGCCCGAGGTCTCTCTGAAGTTCCCATCATGCCTCGGTCACGTTCTGCCCTGCGGTTGTTTTGGTCGGCGCGCCTAGTGGACACGCCCTCCTGTTTTATAATCTGAACCGACAAGTTTTTCTGAGGGATGCTAGGTCAGAGCTGGGCAGGACGAACACAAGACGTCAGCCAACACATGGATGTGTGTGTGTGTGTGTGTGTGTGTGTGTGTGTGTGTGTGTGTGTGTGTGTGTGTGTGTGTGTGTGTGTGTGTGTGTGTGTGTGTGTGTGTGTGTGTGTGTGTGTTTGTGGTTTACAGGCCCAAAAGGAGAGGGTGTGTCCGTGTATGTAAACACAGTATGCAGGTTCAGAGCCTGAAGTCATTGTATCGCCTGACATGTAGAACAAAGCTTCATGTTAGCAGACACTTTTAAAATACCTTGGTCTTAGTGATATGATTACTTCCACTACTTCCCTCCGGTGGTGGGAAGTAACTAAGTAGTGTAATTGGAGGAACACTTGACCCTTTAAACAACACTTTGTATATCAATTACTCAGTCTGTTTGACCTTGAATTATTGATGATCTTGTTTTGTTGCATGAGAAGAACTGAGAAAAGTCTTGATGAATTGCATTTAAATTCAGCAAAACTAAATCAAAACATTTCTTTACAAAGTCTGGCACACCTTTATTGGGGATTTTAGCGTTTGCAGACCATTGACGTGCACAGACAGGCAAAACGGCAATAAGAATGACAGGTTTTCTCTGTCCTTGCATCATCCTTTCAGTGTTGAAACACGCAAGAGTTCAAGGTAGTTTGGGGACGGTAACTTGTGTACAAACTATGATTGAATTAGGGTAAATGATGCCTTTCACTATCAAGGCACCACCATGAAGAGTTTCCATGTGACAAAGCTCAATGTGACTGAATACTGACTATAGTAGATTTTTTATAGAAGTGAAGAGGAAATAGTTTCTGCTTGGAGTGAAAGAAACTGGAGATAGTCTGAAAATGATTTATGTAAATATCCAGGGGTTCAAAGTCAATCAGCTAAAACATGCAAAATCGTCTGTCTGGATCTTTAAATCTCTCCATTAGGCTCCATTTTGCATCAGCCGGGCTCAGTGGCTGGGTGTTTGAATAATGCATTGTGGGTAATAGGAGGTCTTTGGTATTTCCATTCAAGCAGAAAGTTTCCATATCCCCACACAGAGCTAACAACTCTCCTGGCGCTCCACCGGTTGATAATCAGAGGAGAAGCAGCGGCAGCCAACTGTGTGAAGTTCACCGACATCGGGGGAGGAATTTTAAATCTCTGAATCACTTCACAGAGAGGAAAGTTCAGTCTGGAGGTGGTCAGTTCGTTTCAGTTAAATGCCAGAAAAGAAGAGTACATTTTACACCAAAACTAAGAAGATGTCCTTAACCCTAACCAAGTATCACCTATACCTGCCTACTCGTATCATATCCATGCTGAGTTCTAGAAACCTCTCTTGTTACATTAGTTGGAACAATCCTGGTGTGGCTTGCCTTGGCTTCCTGTTCTTTTTGGCCAGTCCTACAGACTCTCCTAGCTTGATTTAAATGTTAATTATATCATAAATAAAATGTGTCTTAATGCCGTAACACATTTAAATGAAATACTCAAGCAAAAAAAATCGGAAGATGAAGGGCTGTTATAAGTCCGTTAAATCATAAAAATGTAGCTCGAAAGAAAGCGTGATAGTCGTGGGTGTTAAAATATTTAGTTGTCAACGCTCAGTATGATATGTTTGGATAACAACGATCATTTTGGGCGAGTGGAGGGATAGTGAGCAACTTTTGGAGCTCGGTATGCTCGCGACTTTAATTGGAAAAGTGTGTTTTTTGGTTTGGATCATAACCAAGCTCACTCTTCCTGGCTTCTTACATGGTGTTACGACCCCCTCCACTCCACTGTAGGACTCTCGGTCTGTCCTCTGCTTGCTGGCTCTTCATTTTTGTTAATCCAAGTCGTCAGCCTGAAGACCTCCACCTGGTGCGGTTTGGATAAAGAGCCCAACACCATCCGCCAGTGGAGCTGACTCTTCATTTCACATAATGAAATCACTATGTAACACTCGTGCTTCTATTGGCTAGCCCTCCAACACATTATATTTGGATAAGCTAAGGGGCGGAACTTCTCTAAGACCAGACACAACAGAGCCGGCCAGCTAACCAATCAGAGCAGACTGGACTCTGGTTTCAGACAGATGGTGAAAAGAGGTGTTGCAGCACAGGCAGCATGCATAAAATAAAGAGCTTTCTGAGCATTAAAGCATGGAGACATGTCCCAGGAGAGGCACAGAATACAAATATGAACCTCAGAATGATCATAAAAGGCCCCTTTAATGATTTATGAGTTTTTCCGCTCTACTTAACTTGCAATGAACTTCTGTATAACGTCAGCATTGATTTCTTTTAAACCATAACCACAGTATAAAAAGCCTTATCTAATTAGTCTCAGTTCCCCGAAGTCAAACAAACATTTGATTCAGAACAACACTTATATGCGTACCGCTTGGAGGGAACTGACTCCTGATGATATTGCTGTCGTTTCAGTTAGAGGCTGAGGTTTCAGCTGTTTGATTCCAGGGGGAAGTTATGAATGCAGGAAAGAATGAAGTGATTCACATTTTTCCTACGTTTATACAAACATGAGGTTTGTACCAGTCAGCAGGACTCTGTGGAAACTCCAGCGATGTTCCTTCGCACCGGCCAAGTAGGTCACACGTACGACGTTATACAACAGATTTCCATTACTTGGATTTTTCTGCAAATTTAGGCCAAAACACATTCAATAAGTGGCTATTACCAAAGTAAATAAGGTCAGTCAGCTGAGAAGTCTGTTTTATTCTTTCCTCCAAAACAACTCCATGTGTTTTCCTTTTTATTTTAAAACCACATTAGTCAAGAGTGACACTCAGAAGCACTGCATCGATTAACGAGTGTGTAATGACCCAACAGCACGACTATGGCTTTAGTTAAACAGTCTTTACTAAGGAAAAGGTCGGTGCACGGTGGATCAGTCAGACCAAAGCAGACGAGGAGTCGGCAAAAGCAGGGTCAGGAAACGTAGCACGATCAGGTACAGGATGAACACTGGGGAAGAACTGCTGGAAAAGACACTCCAAGGCAGTGAATTATGTCCCTTAATGTTCTTGCACTATATATTGATTATTCTCACACGGACACATATGCAGGACGTCGGGTTCAGAAGTAGGAGTGATGTCACATCCAAGTCGTTCCATGAGTCGCAAAAAGACGGACGGCCTGGTTTAAAGCTTTAGCAATCACCTCGGGTTAGCCATTGTTTGCAATACTGGTTGATAACAATGCTTTATTTTGTATTGTGTGAATATGAACATCACTTAGAAACACATCCACAGATAGAAGATGACCAGTACCATATGAACAGTTGATTTAATGTGACACAAGAGTTCTCTTAATGGTGATATGTGGAGACTCCATTGTGGGAACTCGGACACTCCCACTTGCCAGTACACCTGGAACACACCGACAGACTAAGTACAGAGGCAGAGGGATGATAATTGGGCACAGGTGAGGTTTAATTGGGATGATTACACAGGCGGAGGAACAATCAAGGGCAGGAAGTGGTGACTGAAACAAAAGGAGAAGTGAGTAACACATGAGACAAGATTTACAAAATGACATCGAAAGGTCAACCTGGGGAGGAGGAGCTTAGAATGCATGATGATTGAAACAGCGGTAAGAAAATACATGATGGCTTAATGACATTATCCTATGAGTAAGATCACAATGTATGAAATTGGCTGGTCCAGCCGCAAACACGTATTCAGAGAGATCATCAGATCATTACCTGATTCATCATGATGGAGGAGACCAAATATAACTGAGTCAGAGACCATCTTCAGGGGTATATTGGTTCTCGAATTGACTCGGTAAGTCATCTGTACACAATTAACCAATCAAGGGTCTGCTGAGTCAGCACTTGCACAATCAACCCTGTGCATTCCTTCAAAATGTTTCAGTTTATGACGGGCACGAAACCATGGATAAATGATCATCTTGTGTATCTTTTAAACTTAGAAATAAGACAACAAACAACTACTGGAGCTGCCTCTTTTGTTTTGGATATGTGTAATTCATGAATGCTAAAAAACACAAAGCCACATAGGTGATATATTTCACAGATGAAATGAGCCTTGCAGAAAATAATTCTTGCAAGTAAAGGAGAAGAGTTTGCATTTAACACAAACTTTGTTATCTGCAAAGGCAAAACAGGCAAGTGTCCGGGCTCCCAAAAGGCCCTAAAAAAGTTTCACAATCACTGTATGTAAGTGTGTGTTGGTGTGTGTCAGGAATCGGTACAACACCTTAAGGATGTTCTTTATTAGCTCATCCTCGACCAAGTGTCAAATTCAGTTCTTAACTTTCACTATTTATATTTATGTTATGCTAAAATGGTCAATAATCCGATATGACTTCAACTAGGGCTTGATTCCAGTAAACAAATGTTCAAATGACAGCGAAGGGGGATTTAATTTTTGCCCCAGGGCCCCCAAAGCAGGTTAATCTGGACCTGCAGGAAACAAATGGCTGAAAAGTTGCTGACTCACCTCCACTTTTGTGGGACTCTAAACAAACTCTCTGCTGCTTTAATTCCAGTTATAATGACGCAGGAGCTGCTGCAGCTGACTGATTAGAGTCTGAGAAGTTGTTTTCTGCACTTCTTGAGGAATGGAGGTAATGAACCTGAGAGGAGTGGGAGGACAATTTAAAATACGACATCCTCCGGGAGGGGGGAAGTAAGGCTGTGCAACTTTTTTCATTACTTAAATATGTCTACTTTTTAAATGGATTGTTGTATTTTTTTTTTAATATAAATCAAATCGGAAAATTGGAAATGTAGGCTTCTGGAAAGGGGACTGTGTCTGCCTTATCACATGTATCTCTGGAAATAATGATCAGAATCTCCCCAGATTTTAACCAGACATTTAAAGGAGCCCCATTCTGCTCATGTTATTTGCATTGAGTGTCTCTACTGTGTGAAAAAGCTCTTTGTTTTCCTCATACCGCCTGTGCTGCAGCACCTCTTTACACCCTCTGTCTGAAACCAGAGCCCAGTCTGCTCTGATTGGTTCGCTGGGCGGCTCTGTTGTGATTGGTCAACCGCTTATAGATGTCCCACCCCTTAGCCTATCACGTACAATGTGCTGGAGCGCTAGCCAATAGAAGTAGGAGTGATACGTGGTGATTTCGTGGAGGGAACTTTGGGATTTTAGCCTTTGCAGACCATTAACAAAAACCTGTATAGCACACTACAGGAAAGGGTACACCCCAAAAAAGGTTGAGCTTTGTTCTACATCAACAACCAAGGCCTTTTTTAGGGATTTCTTCCTCTACTAGGATGTGAAAGAAAGAGTAAATCTTTCAGAATCATGCTGTAATCAATTTGTCCTCACTTATCTCACACTTATTCCTCCTTTCTCCTAAACTGCTGACACTGTTCCCTCTCTATACCGCTGAGGTAGACCTGAGCTTTTCACATTTCTTCCTCAGCAACCAGATCCCTCTGAGAGAAGCCGAGCCGTCGCTTCACATGGTGTCGGATCTCGGCCATATTGAATCCGAATGGGAACGGCAGTGTTGGTTTACACTCCTTCCTTCAATAGCCGAGGGACAATGCGAGCGGGACAGGCGAGAGGCCCCGGTGCTCCCTGGACACACAGAGGCGAGACAGACAGAGCATTGAAGAGGATGAGGATCCGTCAGAAAGCAGCGCCGGCTAAAGTTAAAGTCTCAGGTTCTGCGTCTGGAGAAAAAGGGGTTGCTGGTTGGTAATAGTAGACAGGAAGCTTTGTGGAACCTGCAGCGTCTTTATGCCGCAGAACAAACTGCTGCAGTGTCGGGCTCCCGTCACTGAAGAACTGAAAGAAGGTCGGCGGCATCGAGGGACGTCACGCCGACTTCTGACTGACCTAATTCTGACAAGTTTACTGAAGTGACTATTAGAAGTAGGACAATGTCTTACTGCCGGGTTGTTTTACTCTTACTGTCAATATCAGTGTTCAACGCCAATCCAATGACTGTGTTTAAATAGCATTTCCCCACCTTTACGACCCCTCAGTCAGCATTCACCCATCAGTGGAGGATCTAGATATTTTTACATAGCTTGGCAAGAGTTTTTGTCAGGGTGGCACAGGATGACAGACGGTAAGCAGGATGCAACAAAACAAAAATACTTTAGGTGTGATACAACAATAAATAAAGATATGAATTGTTGTATCACACCCTAACACTCTACCAAAGCATTCCTAATGCACAACAAGAACAAGCCCAATGTGTTTAAACAAAACAAAGCTCTTACATATAATTAAAACGTAGAAAACTGGCCTCAATTAGATGTTTAGATTCAACATTTTTTTGTCATTGCAAAGAATTTTAACAACAAAATACAATTTAACATAGAAATGTAGCATATCAGTTTAGCAGATAACCAAATATTGGTAAAGTGCAAAGCATTTTTACATATGTGTGGGAGAAATAGCGAGGTATGACGATATATAAGGGGTAAGGTATTAAGTACAGCATGGGGGAGGGCAACATTAACAAGGTATGTTGATAAGGATGTTTTTGGAGCATGTCACAATTCAAACAAAAAATTCAACAGTAGGATAATGGTGGCACCACAGGAAGATTCAGCTGATCATCAAAGTCAGAAGGATGTCTCTTCTGGGGATCGTGAGAGTTACTTCAACAAGGATGCACTTCTTCTTGCAATAGTGCTAAACGTTAGCATTGAATCTAAATGTGGCCTGCAATATCATTAAATTTGGACGTCATTTTTAGGTTGCTGAGCAGGTAAACTCTCGTGGAAATCTCCAAACGATTTGCTGTGGTTGCGTACACAAGGCTGACCGTAACTGTCTGATGTTTCTCTGTGTTTGCTGTGAACACTGAGGTTCTTCCGATAGATAAACATCAGTATTGGGAAGAGGGAAACGAGCAGAGAGGTGGTGACGACCCCTTCTTCGGCTGCCTTTTTCCTGTAATTGTCCTCCATTGTTTAAAGACAGAAAATTCTGAGAGAACAAATGAAGGTTTGGAGGAGCAGCTGGTCACCTGCTGTCATGGTGGCAATGGCAGGAAATCCAGCATAAACACTCGCTCTGTTTGGCGGCGGCTGTGCTTAATGTTCCTCATCCCAGAGGACTTCTGACTGATTGGAAAAGCTTTTTTCCAGATGCTTTTTCTTTTTTGTTTCAAACAAACCATTCATCTCGACAACAATGAGGTCACCCACTATTCTGGCTCTCCAAACAGGAATCCCTAAACAAAGTTCAGCTCGTTCATGTTTGGCTGCAGCATTGTGTGTGTTCACTGGTGTGTGAGCTATTATGGAAGGACATGAATGGGGGTTTGTAAATTGGACTGGGCACCAGTGACATCAGCTGAGAGCAGGAAGGCTTTGAAACAGTTGCACAGCCTGGAAACCACCAGGAGGATGTTTAGCTGTCTGAGTAACCAGAACAACAACGTATTCCCAGGTTGTTGGGTTTCCCGTGACCATTGGGCCGCTGAAACCTTTGGTAAATGATTCCACGTTTTTGAGAGAGAAACATTTTTCATATTGTTAATCTTTAGTGAAATTGCAGATGATTCACACAGGGAAACATTTGGAAAAGCCCGCTGTGAAGAGACCCACTACTAACATATGGACCAAAACCTTTTACTTTCATTGATACTCAGTTCTCTGTCATGCTTTTTTTTCTTCTCCAATTGTTGGTCAATCAATCCATAAATGTCAATTATTTGTCAGCAGATTTTAGATTAAATCAGGTTGAAAATTAGGAGGCCATTGGTCAAGAAAGAGTCATGTTAGTGGTACTTCTAGCAACATGCTCACAATAACAATACCAACACTGTGTTTATTGAGAATATTCTAATAGCAAAGAGGAACTTGATGAATGTCTTAAGCAAGAAACGTCCATGAGGTACCAGTGATATTTTGAGTCAGACATTTATCCTGCGCACCTGTCACTAAAGCATCCATTGTGAAAGTCTGATTAGCATTAGCATTTGCTAACTGGAGCAACAAAAAGTAACACTTAGCTGAGGTTGATGGGAATGAGTATGATGGCACTGGATAAAAAATGAGTGGCTCACTTAGATTATTATAATTCATCCTCTGGGGACCATGAATGTATAAACCAGTATGTTGATCCATTAAACAACTGTCCAGATGTTTCAGACGGCGCTAAAGGTGTGAACCAATGACAATCATGGCCATTCTTGACTAAAAAGCTCATACTCTTTACGGTAGATCCCAGTATTTCTAAAAGAGCACTTAAAATTGTAGGATAAAGGGATTTTAAATTTGTATTTTTTTACGTGGAATTGGTGTTAATGGACTGTTACCAGTTCTGAGTGAGTTACAAAAAAAAGACTGACTGTCAGTTTTATTGGTTCTCCAAATTCGGACAACATTTCCCAACCCCTGTAAATGTTGCCCCTGACATTGTGTAAGTCTCAGCCTTTTACTCCATTCAGCTTGACCTTTGTTTGCTGGGTAGGATAAACTGTACCCGTTGTGCTGTCAAGCAATACATCAGATTTCCCTCCAAATCTGACAGATTGCACATTGCTTAATCATCGATTCCTCTCCATCTGTAATCATTTATTGCGGTTTAATGTATCACATCTAAGGTGCCCTCGATGCACCACCTCTGAACTATTAATAGCTCACCTTCCAATTCCAGCTCAACAGTTAAAGGTTAACCCCTACGGAAAAACAGTGACTCATACACCCAGCTCCATGGAAATCTGGTGAAACATTTAAACTCATCCTGGAGCGGGAATTTACCCACAAACCCATGCTGCTGGCCTTTGGATTGGTGTGATAACAGTGTTTACTGCTGATGTCATGCAGTGGGGAGACTCACCGTGCATCACTGTGGTTGGTGGCCTGAGTAACTGCATGATGACACGTTGTTTCAAAATCAGTCAAGAATTCATTAACCGAAGATCTAGTATCAGAAGGAAGGAACTTGGTTTACTGTTTAAGAAATCTGTCTCGTGTAAAGCATAATCTAACTTAATTCTCTGATACTATTCATTTCACTGGAAACATACCTATGTAAACAGTGAACGGTGAAGAATTTCTTAGTACAATCTCTTCCTAAGTGGCACCATTGTGTTGAAAAGCACATTTCTTTGCACAAAAATCTTTAGAATATAATGGTCAGGTTGCAATTCAAGGTATGGATCACATTGCTTCTCCCCAGAAGAACTTTTACAAAAAACTGTACATGTTGAGCTCCACCACAAAACTCTTACCAATAGCTAAAACATTAGGTGTCATTTTAAATGGGTTTATAATTGGAGCTATAGAGCGCCACAGGGATGACGTATATTTGTAGGCCGACCCGGAAGTAAGCTGCGCATGGGTTCCTTCGACAAAAAAGCAATGCAATTTCTCCAGAGGCTTTTGGAATATTTTAAAACAATAAGATCTGTGGAAAACGAACCTGTTTGATAAATGCAAGTTTTGTTCAGCCGGATAATCTCCACATGTCTACCCTTTTATAATTTTCGAATCATAAATCTAATCGCCAGAAGCTAAATGCTAACGTTATGCTATAAAGGAACTACAGAGTGGTACAGCGGGGTCGCACGACTTCAACGTCACGCCAACTTTAGATCGTTTCAACTGACTTTTGTGCGCTTGCATTTTTGTGGGCTTTTTGCCTTTAATTGGATAGGACAGTGACAGGAAAGTGGGAGAGAGAGTCGGGGTAGGATCCGGAAAGGACCACGGGTCGGGAATCGAACCCGGGTCGCCGGCGTACGGGGCAGGTGCCCCAGCCAGTTGCGCCACAGCCGGGGCGCGTGCATATTTTAACAAAGCTTTTCCCTTTAGCCACACTGAGTTCAACTAGAAGTACTTCAAGCAGAACAGGGGAAAACTAACTTAGCGGGAGAGTTTATGTGTTTGGGCTAATGACGTACAATGTCCTCGACAACTTCCAAAAATCACCAGTTTGGGGGGGGGGCATTTGTTGCCATTCCTAAAACTTTTTACCAGGTTGCCATAACATGTGGTGTCCCCCAGGGTTCTTCTCTGGAGCCTCCACTATTCAACCACATAATTCAATCCTGTAATATTTCTTATTATTTGTCATCGCCTAATATTAAGTTAAGTTTTGGACTCGTTTCCTGCAGTTGCAGTACTTTGGTTCATGACACAACTAAGGATATTATCCAATAGCCTCAGCAGTACTAAATGTTTGTGATTAAAAGAAAAAGTAAGCACGATAACATTATGCGTGCCAAACGTCATCCCTGTAGCATATTCTTTGTGAGCTTTTAAGCATGTCTAAACAAAGCTGCTAGCATGGCTTTGGAATCTCAATGTTTTTCTGATGAAAGTGATTCATAGCTTTGTTTCCAGTTCAGTGAGCACTTAGTTTGAGTTTCAGCACTGACTCACTGTATTCAGAACCGTTTTGTTGTTGTCCTTCAAGGAACAAATCATTCATACTTGTTCTTGGCTCTGTGCCCTCATTGTAGTGGAGGCGGGGGAGGTTTTACTTGGCACAGACAGCAACTGGCAGGGCCAAGTAGCTCTCACCTCAGAGGCTGAGCTCCAATCACCTGGCTCTGTGCTGAAGGGAACAGGAAGTCTGACAGAGATCAGGATCAAGGTCACCCACAAGTCACACCAACACCAGCCTTTCTCAGTCTACAAAATACTGTGTTCCAAAACTATTCATGCTACATTTCCTATAAGGCCAACGTGGCACTACACTGGCATGCAGTAAAGTCTTTTGCAGGTGCACAGTTATGGGGGGTGTATAAAGGGTAAATGAAAAGCGGTTTGAACCCGTATTTGTTCTATTTTTAACTGCAACTGATTGTAAGGACCATAAAATGTTGCAGTTTACTCTAGGTCATAACAGCAAAAGAGGCAGGCGAAAGAGATAAGAGAAATTGGTCCAATAGTGGATCAGGATAGAGAGCAGTTGTCCAATTGGCAGGCAGAGGTCAGAGGTCAAAACAGGTAGGCAGCGAAGATGGCTGCACCACTGAGACACGCCAAACAGACGAATGGGATCAGTTTGAATGCTACTGGGCAGACGGAGGTAGGGGTGATCAGGTGAAACAGGGTTTACTGCAGTGCAGGTGGGAGTGGCAGTTCATGGGAGTGAAAAAAGCAGAGACAAGGAAAATGTGAGATTAGGAAGCGGCTGAGACTGAATGACCTTATCCGAGGCCTTTCCCTTACTTGAAATAAAGAAGGATAAAAATAGTTTATCCTACCCAGTAAGAGCATATTTAGCTCCTGTGTTATGTTATGAGGAATGTAAAAAATATCTTTCCACCTCTGCAATGTTTTTGTTTCCCATATTAAATCATAATTTGTGTTTTCATCGTGTCAGCAACACTAGATGAGTGCAATACTTCCTGGTTTCCTGTCTGGGTGTTCCCCTGTCAGACTAGCGGCGTGTGTTGGAAAGAAGCTCTTCATGTGAGTGAGGTCATGTGTTTTTCTCCACCAACTCAACTCGAGGATGAGATCAGAGGTTACATTACCCAATCATCACTTGATCTCCTCTGTGAAGCCAGAAGACACGACGGCTCCTCGCCAGTGCTGTGACAATACAGAGCAGTGTGTGTTGACAGGGAGAGGAAACACTCCCTCCTCCTCCTCCTCTTCCTCATCTGAAGCTGTAAACACTAATCCACTCTGTCTACCCGTTCACCTCCCTGACTCGCTGCCCTGCTTTCCCCTCTATTTTTATAACCACCATTCAACCAGTGCTGTTTTATCAAGGCCAAACACCTGCTGCAAATGTTCCCTTTTCATTCCAAAACATATTATTTAAATGGGCAGTATTTTACTCCGCTCTACAGTATTTAATTTGACCTATTTTGATTTATATGCACATAGTTAATCTATTCCTGCATTTTACTTACTCCGTTGAGTCACTCAGACTATTCTACTTGAACTAATTGATCATTTAAGCGCTTTAAATGTGTGTCGGCTTAGTTCAGTGCTCTATTAGACCGACTGTTTTATCTAAGTTTCTACTTGATCCCGATATAGTATCTAATTTCAGTAGAAATCAACATGTTTGTCACTTTGGAAAGAATGAAACAGATTAAAACTGTTGAAAGTGTTTCGTTTATTGAACAATTGATTTGAGAGACAATCCATAATCCACGTCCATAAAAAAAGAGCAACAAAATATGATTCAAGGCAAATATTGTCACTCTTATAGCTCTGTTTTAGTCTCTACCAACTCTATATATGTCTCTATAGATGAAAAAGGCTCCACTTTGTTCCCCAGCTATCATCTCTGATTATGTTTTTCTGCTGAACAGGTGAGGTGCAGTGGGTTTCCCAGAAAACAGACACTAAATCAGTGAGGAACAAACCAAAACTGAGAGCTGAAAGAGCATAAAACAGTTATTAGTTTGTGTGTGTGAATCCCTTACTATGAATGTGCCATTGCAGTGTTACTGGAATCCCCATTGGTTTACAAAATAAGTGGAGAGTTGAGTTTGTGCTTCTCTGTTGATCCAACAGCAAATCCAAAAGGTTATTTCACACACTGTGATCTTGTTTGGGTAACACTGCCAGCTGAGAGTGTAAACAACAACATGGACGATAAATTAGCTTCAGTCATGGATTTAAGGAGAATACACGTTGTAGATTTAAGAAATCCTTTTGTTTGTTTGCTTTCACTGATAGATCCTTAGCTTAGCATTACGACTGGAAGCAGTGGGAAACTTCGAGATTAGCTCCGTTAAAGGAGAAAGACACCAACTGTCCCAAGCTGTAACGCTGAGGTTGAGAAACTGTTGTATCGCAGGTACCAACTTTAACTTCTGGTGAATATGAGGGTTGGGAGAGTTACTCAGTCCTAACAATTACTAGTTACATGTAAACAGATTTAACAGGAACATAATCTAGCTATCACATTGTAATCTGATTACTTTCCATGACTTTTAAAGAAATACAATTAATATCAATACATATAAATTGATGACGTGGTTATGATGAAAAACAGATGCAAAGACATACCATCTTTGTCCTTCTTATGTTACGTTTTATGTATTTGAGTTTTATTTTAGTAAAGTTTTATAGTCAGCTCTCTCTCTCTCTCTCTCTCTCTCTCTCTCTCTCTCTCTCTCTTTCTCTCTCTGCTTCACCAATTAGAGCTCTGAGTCATGGGGTTGCACAATAGCCGAGCTGCGTAATCACATAAAGCCGGCTTATCTGTCTCGCCAAGGGCACCCAGTGTACTCTGACCCACTGTGTGTGTGTGTGTGTGTGTGTGTGTGTGTGTGTGTGTGTGTGTGTGTGTGTGTGTGTGTGTGTGTGTGTGTGTGTGTGTGTGTGTGTGTGTGTGTGTGTGTGTGTGTGTGCAGAGATAAGCAGTCTGAGAGCAGATCCATTAGGAGGAACTGAAATGGAGCGAAAAACAGGTTGTAGAAGGGCAACAGAGCAGGTAGACGATAAAATCAAATCACATCCAGAGATACAAACAACAGATGGAGACACGTCAGAACTTGGACCGTGTACTCAGATGTATTACTTAGGCCTAAAGACAGGTATTACCCACAGTGTGGAAGTTACAGGTAGGCTTTCCTAAGGGGAAGAACAAAGGTATTAGGTATCATTTAAATACTTATTCTGCTCATTTCCAGGTTCTTATATGTATTTTGTGTCTCTACTGGGACATGTCTCCATGCTTTAATGTTCAAAAAGCTCTTTATTTTTCTCATACTGCCTGTGCTGCAGCTCCTCTTTTCACCCTCTGTCTGAAACCAGAGCCCAGTCTGCTCTGATTGGTTAGCTGGCCGGCTCTGTTGTGATTGGTCCACCGCTAAATTGTCATGTGACAAAGAACATGTGCTCAAGTAATGTACTGTACTTCAGTTTTGAAGTATTTTCTTTTCTTTTACTTCAACTTCCACCCGCATACTTCAGTGAGGAAAATCTTGTACTTTTTTATTCACTAAATGTATTCGTAAGCTGTTATTATATCCGACATTCAGATAATTGATAAACAATTATAACCATGAATCTATTTGGATTTATTATCATACATTTAGCGATAGAAGCACCACCTTCGACAGTTGCTTTAATGTTCTTGAAGAGTAATTGTTCTGAGTAATACTTCCAGTACTGACACACACACACACACACACACACACACACACACACACACACACACACACACACACACACACACACACACACACACACACACACACACACACACACACACACAAACTATAAATATTTAACTACATGTTTCGCTGAATTCAAATCACTTTCATTGACATGCACTGTGAGTTTTTCTGAGAACTGAGAAGAAGAATAAACAATAATCAACTGGTGGCACTGAAATGACTGAAACACACACACACACACACACACACACACACACACACACACACACACACACACACACACACACACACACACACACACACACACACACACACACACAGATCTCAGTTACATAAACTGTTGTGCTCTGACAGTTTGGGTTGGACGCTGAAACAGAGCTGCAGAGAGTCATCACAGGTCAGTGAGAGGACGCTCAATAAAGACCATAATTAACCCCCAAAACAACCAGGTTTCACCGTCATGTCAACGTGTGTTTGTTTGGTTACATTTGGGGGATTTCTATAACTGTGATGCCTTCATGTGCTGGCTAGGAAAGTCTGACATCTCACAATCCTCTAAACTGTGTCGCACTTAGGAGTTTTTTCAGTCTGGTTAACAAATGCATCTGCTGCAAAATATCATTTCAAAATGTCTTAATTGACCTTTATTTTAGTATGCAAAGTTAGTGAAAAACATGCACACACACACACTGGTTAGGCAAGACTCTCTTTGCCAAGGGCTCTTTATTAAAACTAAATGAGGCAATAAATCCTACTATGTATTTGGTTACAATGCAAAAAGACACATTCTTCCTCTTTTGTATTTAATTTTTAAGTTGTTTGGTCATAAATCAATGTAATTATTTAAAAATCACCCAATTAATTAAAATCCTGACACTATGAGGGCACTAGATAGATAATTATTACAATTCAGCCTCAAGGAAAACATGAATGTCTAAAACACACATCTATCCAACATTTGTTGATAAGTATTTCAATTAAGTTAAGTATTTTTTAATTTGATCCACTCGTCCAACACTTAATATCACCAGACGTCGAATTTTACTTTTGATTTCATGTTCTCCAGAGGATGAATCCTGATGATTCTGGGGACATTATGACCTCTTAAAGTTTTATCTGGACTTTCTTCGTCCACAAGATTGAGTTATATCTTTTTTCCCTTATCTTATCTTCATAGATCTGAATCAGAATCTACATTAACTCCTGCTCCCAGAGGATGCACTTCTCTGGTGTGCTTTTATATGATGCAATTTCAAGCGGCACTACAGAGCTTTATGAGGAGCACTGAAAAAAGAATAAGGAAAAGGAGCAATGCTACACACACACACACACACACACACACACACACACACACACACACACACACACACACACACACACACACACACACACACACACACATTGATGGTAAAGAAATCATATGCAAATCAACACAGACAAAGAATGGATGTGTTTCATGTGTTTTTGGAGAGAATGCAGCTGACATCTACAAAAACACACACACACACACACCACACAACACACACACAACACACACACAACAACACAAACAAACACTCCAAAAACACACACACGTCATAACCAACGAATGGGCTGAGTTTCTCAGTTTCACTCTGCGGGAGCTCATAGTGGACAAACAACAAGCTCAGCAGTCGTTGAAATGCAACACAAAAAGGCCACATGCCTCAAGTTGCAGTATGATGTCATGTTTCTAGCATCAATGCCAGGATGCAGATTAGCAGAGCATGCGGATTCTTCACATTATGTTCTTGCAAGCTAAGGCAATTCAAAAAGCTTCGCAAATTTAAGTGTGTGCTCTCTAATAGCTCGTCAGACACGGTGACGTAAATTACTCCTTTAATATGCTTCAAACTCCGTGAACAGCTCTAGTTCAATGCAAGTTGACACGAACGAGACGCTTCATTGATGCTAACAATGAGGGTTCCAAAGATAAGCATATTTGAATTACAAAGGCCATTGCGTGTACTCTGTTCAGAGCATTGTCATTTTGATGCAATATCGCGTCTTACACGTGTTAATTCTGTTAATCTAGTCGATCACTACAACTAGCATATTTTTTGTCATTTTTCCGTTGAGCAGTACGGGCAAGTGCTACAAAGGTCAATTTATTTGTGATGTGATATTAGTCCGACAAACATTCAAGTCTGACATAGGCAAACTTAAACACTTAGATTATTATTGTGAAACTAAAACTCAAATGAAGTTTTGATTTGTTATTTTGAGATTCCTTCTGATGTTATTGCAGATCTGGTCTAAACTAGCTAGCTAACGTAGCTAACACAGTAATTTCAAATATAAATTTGACTTTGTTTCTAAGACCGTTTTCCTCTTATGGGTACAATGTTTCTCCTTTCACAATATCTGGAGTATGAATTTGTCAGAAACCTTTTTTTTTTGCCTCACACAGCTGTACTGAAGGCCTTCATTTTGGATTAGATCTTGAAAAGCAACACACGCCCTCTTCTTCTGCTGCCTCGAAGGATGTTTACTGTCAGTAAACCATGGAGGAGAAACTCCCTCTAATACTCTACCATCCTCCTTTTAGCCAGCGCTCGGTGGTGGCTTTGAACTTGTGGCAAGCTCAGCGTTTGATGTCAACAGTCTCGAAGAAGCCCGAACCTGTGGTTAGGTCGTGGTTTGTCGGGACGTTACGTAAGCCGTCATTATTTGCAGCTTCTTGCTGCGGGGGCCTCGGTTACATCATGGTTGAACTTTGCCGTGTGGCGCTGATGTTATTTTTGGCAAAGTAGTGTTATGCACCTGAATAGAGAAAGGCTGGCGCCGCACTCAGGAAAAAGAAGAAGAAGGAAGAGGAGGAGGAGGAGGAGTAGGAGGAAGACGAAGAGGAGGAGGTGACAGGGAACATTAGCCACAACCAGCGAGGCTGTTAAAGACTAAATGAAAGTTAAACGCTCCCCTGCTGATGACTTTAGCAGACAGTCCCTGTAGACGCTGTCGGAAAGAGCGACGGGAAGGAAAAAGTAAAGGCGTTCCAGTTTGGAGCGAGTCTCCTTCAGTGACTGCTTTCACAGATTATGATATTCTTTCTGAACTGAAAAAACCCCCCTTACAGTCTTTGTTGGGCTTCATCTCCGCCTCTTAAATCGTCTGCGGTCTGGAAACATTTTCCTGACGAGAGAAGCTGGCGAGGCTCCGAGCTGCCATCATTAGGCCTATGTCAACTTCTGTAACAAGGCTGATGCTCAGACACGGATCTTCTCCCCCCATCTGCTTTTCTATCTCTCTTTCTCCTTTTGTTTCAATTTTTATTAAACAAAAACATTTGTTTCTTCCAGGGAAATTCAGATCATTTCCCCAGCAGCTCCCACTGACAGTTTATTTCGAAATTCAGGTTAAACTCGATATCCCGTCTTCCCTTTGTGAACCCCTTCCCCCTACAAAACTGGCAACCCCCCACTACCACACACACACACACACACACACACACACACACACACACACACACACACACACACACACACACACACACACACACACACACACACAGAATCCCCATCATGGCTGCAGATGTGGCACATCTGGCTCCAGGGGTGAGTCATTATTTGGGGTTTGCTCTCTTTCTCTTTCTCTCTCTGCCACCATGGCAACTGACGGATGTTTGGCAGGAAGTCTTTGGCTCTGAGCCGGGCTGAACCAGTAATAGATCTGCTGGGACAGAAAGACAGAGTTTTTTATTTATTTTTTATTTGCACCACAGAAACAGAAAACAAGTGTGTGTGCCTGTGTGAGTTAAAGTGTGTAAACATCAGAGAGAGGCGAGATGGGCTGGGCTTCGGTTTGGCGAGGATCCAGTCGCACCATAAAGCTCTGATTCTGAACCGAGGCCTCTGGCACAACAAAGCTGTTTGCCATAACGCCGCCACCGCTCCCGCTTGGCACCCGCCGTGATTTCCCATCATCCCTTGCTTTGGCAGCTGGCCGACCTTTTCCTGCAGGCCTGCAAAGAGGATTAGGACTGCAGGGGAGGGCGGGGGGGGGGGGGGGGGGGGGGGGGGGGTCGACAAGGGGCGGCAAAGGGAAAAAGGGAGCCTTGTTGTTTTTGTGTTGTCCCCTCAGTGACATCACCACACCTCTTCCAGATGCAAGGCGTCCAAAAGCTTTTTCTCCCAGCTTATTTGACTTGGCCGTCCATTTTATAATTCTGCGGTGAGTGATCTATCTCGGGTGATTTAGGGGGGAAGGAGCGGCCAAATTGGCATCTACTGCAGCCTGCAATGTCAACAAAAACATCTAAGGATTGAGGGGGTACAGATTGTAAACCAGCTTGAATCAAATTTGTGTTTGTGATATCACACAAAGAGCCAAGTCTGCTCTGATTGGTTAGCTCTGTTTTGATTGGTCAACCACTTAGAGATGTCCCGCCCCTTAGCCTTTCACTTACAGTGTGTTGGAGCACTAGCTAATAGAAGCGTGAGTGTTAAATAGTGATGTCACTATGTTATACAAGTAAACAAAGGAGTCCAATGGAGGCGTTTTAGGGTTGGGGGGATTTTAGCTTTTGCAGGCACAAGCACACATATCTATCTAACAAATACAGGGATGGACAACCCTAAAATGCACAATAGGGCTACTGAATGTTGATGTTTAGCTAGCGGCTGATTTAGAAAAATGTCCCCAACCTTTATCCCTTTTTGCAGAGCTCTGAATGACAGAATCGCAGCCATCCATGAACACCAAACCGCTTTGAGTCACTGAAAACATTCAAGCCTTATAGTGAGCTTCCTGTTATGATAGACTTTCTCTATGAGGCTTTTATCTTGAAAGACAAGGTTCATCTTAAGCCCCCTGTTAGGATACAGTTACTCTCTGGAGCTTTTATTTTGGAAACCAAGGCCTATTCCTACTTTATTGTTGACATACCGTGGAAATGTGGGGATTTAAAACTGAAACTGAAAACATTCAGAGGATGGAAACTTTTATCTTTCCCGATCCAATCACTTTCTGTTCCCAGCACTTATTGACGTTTGCGTGAAGGTCTATCAATAGATCAGTGAGTCATTTCCTGAGTGTGTACTGTATTTCCTTGTAGGACGTTAGATTTCCTGCCGATCTGATGGGGATGTTTCCAGGCAGGAGCTTTTTACTGCTGAGAGAGGCCCGGCTGTGGAGAGGTTCTTGGCATGTAAATGAGATGGAAATGTGTTTGTAGAAATGGTAAACAGACTGTTTCTTTTGGGCGCCTGCCAACAGTCCTGCAGCTGGAAGCGAAAAGAAGAAGAAGAAGAAGAAGAAGAAGAAGAAGAAGAAGAAGAAGAAGAAGAAGAAGAAGAAGAAGAAGAAGAAGAACAAGAACAAGAACAAGAAGAAGAACAAGAACAAGAACAAGAACAAGAAGAAGAAGAAGATAAACAGGAAGCAGATCATTACTGCTAATATCCTGATAAGTGAGAAGATTAAAGTGCATCGCCCAGTCTCTGTTTACACTCGACAGACAGGAGGAAACACAACACATCTGCTAGGTGGTATGTGGGGGGGTTACAGAAGGCATGTAATTAGGCCTGCAGGGGAGTTTGGTGCTAAAAGGATGAGGTCTTGAAAATGCAAATGTGTGAACAGGAATGCGAGTTAGCAAACAATTTAACTGACTTGTTTCAGCATAAAACTAAATAATACAAAAGTGATGAAAACGTGATGTTTTTGTCTAAATGAGAAGTAATAGAACAAATGCAATGACGACAATGATTAGAAAAAAGTTATAGAGACGTTAGCATTTAGCTTCAAACTCAAAATAAAGCCATGCTAGCCTAAATCTAGTGCAGTGGTTCCCAAACTTTTTCAGACAGGCTCCCATTGGATAATTGGAAATATTTTCGAGCCCCCCCTAAACCGGTTCTGACCTACATTTGGAGGATTAATTGTAAAATCATTACATTTTCTCTGCTAATATCAAGACACAACTATAATTGTATATATTTGTATGGATAGAACATCCATTTGTACGTAGTTGGTTTGAAAAATGTGCAAGATAATTCATCAGCAATGAGAAATAAGAATTCTGTTTTATGTATTTTAAGATTATAACAAAGAGTAACCAATTTTTTTTTACAACTTCCTCACTGTCTTCACGCGTCCCCCACCTCGGGAACCCCTGATCTAGTGAGTCATTTTAGTGACATTAAGACCTAAAGAGTTTATATCAAACCGAAGAGCACATTGTTATACACCTAAACTCTTTGCAGAAGGAGCAGGCATCCCCAGGATATTTGCAGGACATGTTTAAAGCAGCTCTCAACACGTTGAAGCAGACAGAAGGAGGTAGCTTCCCTCTTTGTGTTTACAGTTGTTTAAACCTCGTCATTACGTCGTGAGTGGACGTTTGTTCTGCTGAAAGAGTCTGAAAGGCTTCAGTGCAGGAAGCTCCACACAGACCATAAGTGGTGGTGGTGGTGGTGGTGGGGGGGTTCTCTTAATAATTGAGCAAATAGCTTTGTAGTGTTAGCTTTGATGTGTTAAAAAGGGGTTTAATTTTTAAACAGAGCGTTTGGTAAATTAAGCATTGCGGTAGACAGAGAAGAGGCTTTGATAATGCATTCAGGGCAAAAAAATTAAACACATTTCTGTTTTATCTCGCCTCAATCGGAAGCAACTGTCAGCAGCAAGATAATTAAGAATTGGCCTCAAATTCAAACAGAGAAACTGATTAGCCCTCGCAGTCCCTGCAGTGTCGAATCTAAACACAATGTTTAATGAAAAGACGTTTGAAATGTGTTTGCAAGCTTTGGGCGATTAATGATGTTCATGATGTCTGTCAGCGCAGAGAGATCTGAACTATTCTCCTCACGACTCACCGTGTCTGAACGAGATCTGAGTTTCACCTCCTCAATGAACCCAATTTAGCCTACAGCTGGAAACTATGTGCAAAAATAAATGGACAACAGCAGCAAAACCCATCAGATGTTCAAAAAGTGGGTGAGAATTAAAGCTGAGTATATTTTTGGGGGGCAGAAAGGCTCTGGCAGGATGCTGGGCAGAGCTATGGATGTATGAAGAGAACTGGATATGGCGTTCAGTCCTAAGAGAGGTTTCGCTCATGAAGCCAAACTGGCCTGACTCTAGGGAACAACAATTCTCGGATCTAGACTCAATTCGCTCTGTGACCACAGTGTCAGGCCGGCTCTCAGCTCAGTCAAATAAACAGAGAGGAAAAATAACTCTGGATTTGGCTTTACTGACAAGATGGCGCCGAGGATGGCTGCCGTGTCTAGAGCTTCTCACCAACTATTTGCACCATGTATGTTGAGTTGTTGGAGGAGCATGGGATATAAGATTTTCATTGCCAACTTATACGTAGTATATGCTGTGCATATGACAAATAAAACCTTGAAACCTTGAAGAGCATTTTACATCTTTTAAACCCTAATGATTTTAATAAGGGCTATTCAAGTTTTCCTTCTGAGTATTTGATTTAGCATCAGCTGATTTACGAATGGGAAGAGGTGTTTTTGGGCCCAATGATGTCAAGGGGGACGTGGTAGTGTTAGTACCACCATTTGGCCACTTCGGAAAGTTGCTTGAATGGGTTTTTGCAGAGGCTTATCACCAACGCTCTCCTAAATCGTTTAAATATTTTCAACTCAAAGAGCTTCAAGGTTCTGCACGAAAACGGTTGCATCCTTCGGAAACAATTGAAGCCATCATTTTATCACATTAGAATATTTGACAGCATCTTATATGACGATAAGTCAAATAAAATGATGTCCATAGCTTATAACCCTAACCAGGGTCCAAAGCATGGATGTATAATAAGAACTGGATACAGCGTCACAGACGGGCCCTCGTTCATTCCTATGAGAGCTGCTCATTAGCGCATGAAGACAAAATGGCTCGAGAACAAAATTTCACATATTACCCATCATGCCTGGCTGTCGAGAGCATAGAGCATGCGCAGTTAAGTTTCCCCTTAAGCCCCGCCCCTGATCTCCCGCTCTCGGCTCAGTAGAATGAATGGAGAGAGAAAACAAATCTGGATTCAGCTTTTAGAGCATTTTACAACTTTAAGGACTTAATGATTTAAATAAGGGCTATAAAAGGGTTCATACTGGGTAGTTCATTTGGTTTTTAAAAACAGTATCCAGCGATTTACAGACGTCTCTGTCCCAATGGGAAAAAGTCTTTCTGGGCGGGGTGACGTCACGGACTGATACGGAAGTTGTGCCCGCTGTTTGGCCACTACGAATATTTCCTCACAGTCCGGAGCACTTCCTGGGGGCTTGGGTCCAAGCCACACCAAATGGTTTCTTGGTGAAAAATGCAAAGTATAAATTAAACTACGTTTTTTTTCAACATACTTTTGGCTATATAGCTTACTACCTCCAAACACCAATACATGACATGATTCAGTGATTTCACGACTAGTCCCCTTTCCCTTGATGAACAAAAAAAATACATTTAAGCTTCCTTTACCAATGTTTATTTCTAATAATAGTGATGTAGCAGAATACTTTGCATAGCATTACAGTGAGATTTAGCTAATTGCACATAACTTAACTGTTCTGGTTAACCGTCAATGCTCTTACAGCTGATGAGTTTAGAGGAAAAAGCTGTAAAAACGAAATGCCAGCAAAAAGACACAATAAGAGAGTATAGCTAGTGAACAAAGTGTAGCATTTAACTGCTGAAGAGAAGGATACTTCTCCTAGGAGTTTGAAACAGACAGATCAAACTAATTATCAACTGCAACGGTGATGATATGTTCATATGTGTTTCTCCAGTTTGGAGTATTGACACCACGTCTCAGCTGCTGAGGAGATCAGATACTCAACCCTGGACCTGCAGCAGGGTGTTGAGTCTCCAGCGGCCTCTGAGTAAATCTGCTGATGAAGGAAGCTAAGGTTATTTTCAGACACCGTGACTGTAAACGGTTAATCATTCCTGGAGCTCCAGTTTGACCTCAGCCTCACCTCCCAACTACTAAGTTTTTCCCGGGGCTGGTTTCCCATCGTGGAGACTTCCTCCCCCATGTGAAACTGCTAAGCTGAATAAACTGACGGGGTCGACCCCTGCAGACATGAAGCCAAGTCTGCAGATCTCCCATCTGAGAGGCCTACGGGAGGCTATTTAAAGCCCCTGCTGATCAGGCAAAAACACATACGGCTGACAGAGCTTCATTACCTCGTAGCGTCTTACATCCTGAGAAGGGTTTACAGTCTGATGCAGTCACAGGATGCTTTGAGTGGAGGTGTCTTCTTTTAACTATTGTAATATTGGATGCTTTAAAGAGGGTTATTATTCCACATGTATAGGATTAAGTATGCCTGTCTCTTCTGCTGTGTATCATATGTTGGCCATATCCCAAAGGCCTTCTGAACTCCATGCCTTAAGCATAGTTTTAGTTCAGTTTGAAACCACAAAAAAATGACAGAAGTATCTGAGTGAAAGAATATATACAGTAGGATACTAACTATGTATCCTATGTTTGCATGGCACTTATATTCTGAAAAACAAGCCTCATCCTGAGTTTCCTGTGAGGATAGACTTTCTCTATGTGTCTTTTATTTTGAAAAACAGGCTTCATCCTGAGCTTCCTGAAAAGATAGACTTTCTCTAGTGGGCTATTGTTTTGGAAAACGAGGCCTATCCCTTCTTTATGGTGGACATACAGTCAAAATGTGGGGCTTTTATTGTGAAAAAAACAGACCTCTTCTTAAGCTACCTGTTAGGAAACAGGTGGTGTCTGTAATTTCAAATTTTAATATATATATATATACTCCAAAGCTTCCCGTTAGGATAGTTACTTGCTTAGTAAAAAGAAGGCCCATTACTAGTTTCCTGTTTCCATACACTGAGAATGTGGGGCTTTTATTTTGGAAGAAAAGATAATTTAGGAAAGTCAATGAGTAGCTGCAACAATTTGACACAACATGGGAGACAAACCTGCTGAAGTTTAACATGATTTTACTCACTACTTATGTGAGTATGAATCTGTTTCACAAATGAACTGACATAAAGACAAACGAGAGGCAGGAATTCGCTCCCTTTCATGTGGGAAAACACTTTGAAATGATCCAATGAAGGAAGACTAAGGCCTTAAGTCTCAGGGGTTTAAAGCATAAACACAGACCTAAGAGGGGGTTTATGGATTTTGTTGCTGTAACAAAAAGAATTGGTATCAATTTTGGGATATTCCCTGTTTATATTGAAGACATATTTCAGATTTCTGTCTTGAAAGGGATTATATGAAAACACACATGGTGATCATTTCTTGGCAAAGTTTGTCTTTCTACTCACTTTCATCACATATTAAATCTCCTGGTAGTTCCAGTTTGGCTCTTTTTCTGTTGATGTGTGATTTAAGAGTTTATGGAAATACGTTTTATGGGAAAAGGTATTAACTACAAGTAAAAACATATACATATATTAGCATGTCTCTGCAGCAGTGTCTCAGACATGTTTTCAGAGATCCTGAGCTCCTCCCGTCTGTGTTTAGTATTTCGGCGCTGAGTGAATTATGTGGGAAATGTCGTCCATGCTGTCAGCTCTTGTTTGTGTTTCCATTTGGGAAGTAAAATCACATGAAGGATTTCCCCCCTCCCCACCACGCTGTGGGAGGCAGCAACAGGATGATCAGTCAGCTGACGGAGAGGATTTATGGGTGGGGGGGGGCTGCAGGTTGTAAAGGGTCATTAGGAGAAAGGTTTTACAGAGAACCAGCAGCCAAGATGAACACGGGTATTAAAACTAGATGGTCTATGCAGGGAAAATGTAGTAAAGAGTGGATTAAAGGAAGCCAAATGTTCATCATCATAATGTTTACGTGCTCATATTTAGCATGTTATATGGTTAGCACCTTAGTTCACCTTAGCATGTAACTTAAACTAAGCCACTAAAACATCTGTTGGGTGTGAAGAAACGGCCTGATCAGCTAAATTTAGAAGGAAAAAAAAGCACATGTATGTGGTCCCATTTTCCTCCACCTATTAATTACTACAGTATATCCAATGGGTTGTTTCAATGAGGAAATGTATAGTTGAAGTAGATGCAGCTATGAATGGGTCTTAAATCTTGGCATGAAAGCTTTAGTTCTGGTTAAAAAAAATCCTTTTAAATCAACATTTGGATTTGGTTGTAAACAGCTGTAGGCCGTAAACGTGTGAGAAGCCGCTCAGGGAGTCAAGAGTGATGAAACTCTACGCAACGACGATGTAAAATACTCCGAATTCTTCCGAGTCTTTATGTAACCCTGCTGTATTTCACCTCCTTTCTTCTCCCTCTGCCTCACTGTGTTTGCCTTAAGCACAGCTCAGGATGCAAACGACTCACTGCTCCAGCACATTTGCCTGCAGCGGGCCGAGGCATCGCTGGAAAAACAGGACACATTGTTCACCACTGCCAGCCTCTTCCCTTGCACTTCCTCTCCCTCTCTTTCCATCAGCTGACTGGGTAAGTGAGGCCATGTCATGATACCCTGAAGAGCCCGGAGCAGAGTACAGGCTGTGGCTAAAATGATGTTGACTCACTGCTGGCCAGACATCAACATTATTACACATCAGTCGGACATCTCTGCATCACTTGACCTTAACACCAATTGGGTTTGGCAATCTGGATTAAAAACGTCATATTCTGCTCATTCTCACGTCCATATCAGCATTTAGTGTCTCTACTGGGACATGTTTCCATGCTTTAATGTTCAAAAGCTCTTTATTTTTCTCATACTGCCTGTGCTGCAGCACCACTTTTCACCCTCTGTCTGAAACCAGAGCCCAGTCTGCTCTGATGGTAACTGTCCGGCTCTGTTGTGATTTGTCAACCACTTAGAGATGACCCGCCCACATGTTGTTATTCAGTAGACCTTAAATTAGGCTTTAGCTTAATATAATAGTAAAATAATTGTGATAAACACCTCTTTTTAAAACCCTGAGCACAGCATTACCCAAACCCTCCAATAACATGCCTTAGAAAGTACATTTCCAATAAACTAACCATATTTATGCATATATTTTACAATAATAGTTGTAAGTTCGCTGAAATGGGAAATTTCTCTTGTCACAACGATATGTTTCTATTGACTCAAAGCATACAGGTCAGCAGCACAGAAGCACGGAAGCAGTGTGATCCATTCTGCCTGGTAACAACAGCGGAATTCTGTGAGTGGCTGTTGGCCCTGTGACGTCATGGGTGCCTTGCACTGGAATGCATGAGAGGGATTGAGTTGAGCCTGCAGCTAAACAGCTTCAACACTTGTTGCTTTCATTCTGCATGTTTCGCTTTACAACCCATGATATATTTTCAACATACTGCGTTTAATGTATTATGTTTACTTTGGCATGTGCTGTTAATAGAAATCCATTTTTTAAAAAACACTTTTTTTTAGGAGGTAAGGAATATTTGTTTAATAGATTTTGTCACCAAAATAAAGTGTGTGGTTACAGCACTTGTTGAATTGAACACTGTATGTGTACTGAGAAATAAAACAGAGGATTTGAGTGTGTGTGCAGGCTGTCAGCTGAACTCCCTGCTCGGGGTTTTGGTATTTATAAAACCTATTTTGTTCCTTGTTGGCAAAGAGGAAGAGATGATGCGAAGAGGTCTCACTCTGCCTCAAATACCTGAGATCCAAACAAAGTTGGGAGCTCGAAAGGGACTTCAAAAGTTGTCTTCAAATACTCTGTTTTATTTCTCAGTACACATACAGTGGTTACAATGCCAATACACCTTTGTTCATCTCTGATTGCTTTGGAGATCTCTGATTTCTTCTGCTTGGGTAAAATGTTGTAATTCTGGTCAGGCCACATACCACTACATTTTGGAAATGCCTTTAAAAGGTTTTGTAGGTTCTATTTCACTTTTTATAAACTGTTATTGAATAATTATTATTGGCCCTGCTTGTAAATTTGCAATCAGTTCAACTGAATTCGGTGTTGAACAGGAGGAACAGTATAGAAATACTCCGATAATTGTAAAAGCCCTGAATTCAACATTTTATTTAGGGGTAATAAGCAATACCATGTAGTAAAAACATATAATACTATTGGATGCATTGGCCAAAAGTGCTTTTCATACTGCCATAATAATAACTACTTGTTGATTTGTTTTTATATTATTAATCTGAATCTGCAAAGTAGATAGTATTTGATGTTGTCAGACAAAGTTATGTAGAACAAATTACAATATGTGTTTCTAAAAGGAGTACTGTCAAAGAGAAATACTCAAGTAAAAAACCTAAGAGTAATTTTGAGTAAATGTACGT
Organism: Eleginops maclovinus; assembly: GCF_036324505.1. Lineage (NCBI taxonomy): Eukaryota > Metazoa > Chordata > Actinopteri > Perciformes > Eleginopidae > Eleginops > Eleginops maclovinus. Next base: position 2,763,939 of record NC_086353.1, read on the forward strand.
CGTTATATTCCACTACTGGTTAGCTAACAGGAAGCTTTAGGGTGCCTTTTCTCAATGGCATCAGATATGCTAACTTTTGCACTTTTGGTTAAGATTTTGCCCATTTCTACAAAAAACCACTACTTGAAAAACTGTACGTTTATTTGTATGTTTACAAATCGACACATTTCTCAATATTTGTTCAAGAATTTTCATACTTTAATAAAAAAATGTATTTGTCAAGTTTCTCATAATGTTTATTTTTAACTGAGAATCAGAAACAGAATTGGTTTTATTACTGAGTAGGTTATACATACATATATTGGCTCTGTTGTAAATGGTACACAACTACTATTATAAAAGCTATTTGAAAGACCATTGTAACATATTAAAAATAGAGACAATATTTACACAAAATATAAATATGTAAGAAACTGAGTAAAGTTAAATATAATAAAATATGACAAATACTTTATAGGTGAAAGCTGTGCAGATTTAAAAAGAGCAGAAATGTGCAAAATGTTCAAAGCGTTGTCAGGATTTACAGAAACAACAACAAGATACTGGTTGCAAAACACCAAAGAAAAAGTCTGGTATGTTAAACGTACCTGACAATAAACCTGATTCAGGACATTTCTGTGTTTATTTTTGTCTCAGTCAAACCAGCACAGAGTGACACCTCCTCTCGCACACTTCTCACTGTGTGTAAAGCTCCGGATAAAGATAGAGAGAAACGGTGCGCATGCGCCCTGAGGGGTCTTCGAAGAAAAATCCAGTAAATAGAACCCTGGAGCACGAGAGTGTCGGCGCTGACGTCACGGCCCTACATTGAGAGAGCTCGAGCTGAATTGTAAGCACGAGCTTCAGACGGAGGCGCGCCGAGGCGAAGGACACAACTACTGCCATGAAGGTGTGACTGCTGATCTTTAAAGGAGGGAAATAAAACATTTTTTATTTCTATGTTGTGATTATTTCTTCCAACAGACCCACACTTTGGAGAGTTTTGCATCCGATTTTAACAGCATGTCCTCCGCGGCGGTTGCTGCCTCCAGAAGGCAGTCCTGCTATCTGTGTGATTTACCCCGCATGCCGTGGGCCATGATCTGGGATTTTACCGAGGCCGTGTGCCGCGGATGCGTCAACTACGAGGGTGCAGACCGGATTGAGTTTGTGATCGAGACGGCGCGGCAGCTGAAGAGAGCGCATGGTTTCCAGGATGGTAGATCCCCAGGACCGGGGAAGAACCACCACCAGCACCACCAACACGATAAGATGAACCACTCGGCTGGTGTAGGAGGAGCAGGAGACCCGGGTTCGCGTCCCCCGCAGCCGCTGGACCGCTACCCGCTGTCCGACCGGCCGCCGCGCCTCGGACCGGAGTACCAGGGTGGAGGAAGGCAAGCAAACGGCCTCCCTTTACCGAATGGCTTTCCAAAACCAGACGAGCCTCCAGAGCTGAACCGACAAAGCCCAAACCCGCGCAGGACTAGCACGGTTCCTCCCAACCTGGTGCCTTTGGTGAACGGCGGCATACCAACCATACATCCGCTGAACGGCCGCCCTCTGATGGGTCTGGCCGGGGTGCTGGCCGCGCCTGGGGAGCAGAAGGAGATGAAAGACATGAAACACAGGCCGGATAGTCTGCAGGACATGTCTGACAGCCACAAGGAGTGGATAGGCAAAGGCAAAACAGTGAGGGACCTGATGGTGCACACTTTCGACAGCAGGTTTAAGAAGGACCACGCCGCCATGCAGAGGGTTATGGCATATGAAACCAGTGCCACTTCCTCAAAAACAGGTATAGGACTATTTCTGTGTTTCTCTTTTTTTCCAGAGGTGGGAGAAGTACTTGGATGTTGTATCACAGTGTAGGAATACTCTGCTACAAGTGAAAGTCCTGCATTCAAAATGTTACTCAAGTAAATGTAGCATCACATTATACTTAAAAGTACCAAAAGTAAATGTACTCGTTATGCAGATTGGCACATTTCAGAATAATATATCATATATTTTGATTAGCATGTATGTGTTAATCAGGTGCAGCTGGTTTTAATGACTTGTATACTGCAGGGTAGCTTGTGGATTAACTCCAGGTGTAACTGAAGTCTAGAAAGTGTTTATATTTCACATCATTTATCCAAATCTGCAAAGTAACTAAAGGTATTTAAATAAATGTAGTGGAGTAAAAGTACAAAGAACCAAAACATTGTCCAGTAAAGACAACTATCTCAACATTTTAAGTAAATGTACTTATCTACTTTACACCCCTGCAGGGATAGGACTATTTCTGTGTTTTTGCTTCTCCCCAGCAGTGGGATATGTTGAATTGGCATGCTCCATTAAAAGCAGGAACCTAATAGCACTGGTATTATGTGTCAGCACATTGTACGCATGCTGCTGACATGCTGGGTAATGCCACGCTGCTGAAATGTCCTCGTTCACCTCTGTGCACGCGGAGGTCTGGCAAAGAACAGCAGCGACATAAACAAAGCTTTATTCGGTGTGTGTGTGTGGAGAGAAATTTCCTGTGTTTCATTATTCACAAAGCAGCATGCTGGAGTGTTTGTGTGTAGTGCGGTTGTGTTAACCCTCCCTCTTCCTTTTCCTCTGCCTCAGACAGGGGGAAGCACCCGCGGAGCATGAAGAGAAAAGCCTCCCCCGAGCCAGACGGTGAGGGCAGCGCCCCCAAGATGAACGGCGGTGAAGGCCAGCAGTGGCACCCCTCGCCCTCTGAGATTCTGAAGATGCCCCCAGTTTCCCATCCAGGTTTCTCCTCCGCTCCCCCCTCCACCATCTCCCCCCACTCCCGCACCACGCCACCCGAAGCCGCCACAGCCCAGAACGGCCAGTCCCCCATGGCGGCGCTCATCCTCGCCACGGATAACGCGGGCAGCACGGGCTCACCGAAGGACGGCAACCAGGTACACTCCACCACGGCGGGCGCACGGCGGAACAGCGGCAGCCCCCTGTCGCCATCCTCGGCCTCACAGAGGAGGCTGGCGCAGAGGGAGGGGTCTGTCAGTGCCAACCCCTCCGCTCTGGACCCCCATGCAGCGCCCCTGCAGAGCATCCCAGACTCTTCTGTGCCGCCGGGCAGCGTGCCGCTGTGCTGCACTCTGTGCCACGAGCGGCTCGAGGACACTCACTTCGTCCAGTGCCCGTCGGTTCCCTCACATAAGTTCTGCTTCCCCTGCTCCCGGGAGAGCATCAAGCAGCAGGGCGCCACCGGGGAGGTTTACTGCCCCAGTGGAGAGCGCTGCCCGCTGGTCGGCTCCAATGTGCCCTGGGCCTTCATGCAAGGGGAAATAGCCACCATCTTGGCCGGGGACATAAAAGTAAAAAAGGAGCGGGACCCTTGAAATTGTTTACCAGCTGTTTTTCTGGAACTCTTTTTCCCTTTTTGTAATCCGACTACGGCAACAGCAGCAGGACATACAGTAACACACACACACCCCGATAATATAACTCATCCAGCAGGCCCCAGAGAGACATGTACATATTGGACACAAGGGAAGTGTATACTTCGTTAACATGGCTGTATCATTTTTTTGATTTTTTTCTTTTTCAATACATTGTGTTTCTATATTTTTGAAGATGAAAAGGTATGTACTCTTCATAACAGGCTCCTGCCCCCCCTCACACTTGTTTCTTTGGTGTACTTTAAGTCTGGAGACAGTCCTGTCCAACATAGAATGTGACTAATCTGAGCACTTGGCAAAAAAATAAATAAAAAAAACAAAGAAAAAATGCTTCTAGCTGTACATGTATGCACTTGTTTAAGAGAAAACTTGCCAAATACAGTTTCAGACCTTGTAATAATACCTCTAGTGTCTCTGTGGTTTTGCTTATTTTCCATAATCAGTGAGCCAGGAGTTGGGTTGAGAGTCATCCTTGTGATTCAGCCATGATGCAATACCTTCCAACAGGAACAAACCGGCTTCCAGGGAAGAGTGGGTGGAAGAAAAGTTGAGGAGGGAGATAGAGGGAGGGGGTGAAGGCCGGGGTAGAAGTGTGTTGCATAAATGTTTTGTACAGTAAATCACACGTAGGCGGGCCGAGGTCGCTCGCTGCTTCGTGTCCTGCGAGAGCTGGGAGATAACGAGCGGCTAAAAATAGTCTGCCGTGGAAACACTCGGGCGTTTGTTGATGCGTCAAAACGCTTCTGACAATATGTGTCTTCTGGATTGTCTCCTCACGTTGCTGACGACTAACAATCCGTCTTGGCACAGACTCAAGCCGACAGCTCATCAGGCCGGTTTCATTCTTTAAGAACAAATCACGGCTGTTGTTGACGGATCCCACGCCCTGCTTCTAGTGAAGCATACAGGAGACGTGAGGTCATGCGCGGCTGGGACAGTAAGGATGGGTTCGTCACCGGTTTTTCCACTTAACTCGCTCTGTGAGGATGACGGAGGCGCCTCTGGGTTCTCTTTTGGCCCCCAGGGACTCCGAGCTTCACAACAAAGCTGCTTCATCTGACAAAATAGCTCCAGTCAGAGGATTTAGCCTCAATCTTGTTGATTTTGTCAATTTTGGTATCCGAATGGCACACACATTTGGCTCATTTTTGAGTTCTTTTTATATGAATATTCTACATATTGTGGCTATTCCCATGTGGATACTCTCTCTCCGTCACATTCGGCTTGTTTTGACTAAACCACTTCTGTCAGAGAGGATTTAGCTACGTTTATTTTGCTATTTTTTTTGTCGAAATTTGGCTTATTTTTGACTATTTTAAAGTGAATATTCTACATGGTTCTTCATGTGTGGATAATATCTCTGCGTCACATTCGTCTGGTTTCAACTTGAAAAATAACACGAAGGAGTGCAGAGGGGCCCCTGAGGGTGGATATAAATGCCTTGCTCAGGGGTCACGTGATCTTCGGTGGAATTCCTGAGTCACCGTCTCCCCCCCCACCCCTCCCTCCCTCCCTTCTTCCGCTCTCTCTCTCTGTCTCCTCCCCCTCTCTGCTGCAATAACACGCCTTCCACTGTTCAAGGTTGATCACACAGCGAGCGGATGAATGGGGGCCTGTGTGTGTTTATGCCGGGGCCCCCGCCGCTTTCAGCCGCCATTCAGAGCCGCAGCCAGGAGAAAACTTTAACCCTCTCCTGACTCCCTTTCCTGACTCCCTTTCCCTGCACACACTCTGTCTGTGCACGGGCAGATTCAGGATTCAAACTTCGAGCTGACACATTTCATGGTGCATTGAACTTAAAAAAACCACTTTTTTATAATATTGAAAACTTGGAAGTTGCACAAATGACGCTGGAGTATTGTTTTACTCGGTACCTACAGACGGTACCTTTTTAGCTTTGTAAATATAAACACATTGTGACACTTTGACAGATTTCAAGCTGAAATGTTAAATATTGATTGGTCGCAGCTTCTGATTCATGATTTTTTTTCACCTTCTTTCTCTGTTACTTATTAACTCCATATCTTTGGGTTTTGAACTGTAGAAAAGAAAACCAGCACTTTATAAGAGGAAGCATTGACCTCTTTTCACCATAATGACACTCGGTCTGTTCACTCTCAGATTGCAGGTTCAAATCTGCAATCTGCTAAGTCATTGCATGATGCATTTAAAAGGTAAAAAACAAACTTTAAGAAGTTGCACAAATGACTGGAGTATTTCTTCGTAACTAGTTAGAGACGGTAACAGTTTTGCAACAACAATATGTTCTTAATACCTTTTTAGCTTTATAAATACAAACCTATCCTAACACTTTTTTGTCTCCAAGCTAAAATGGCCAATATTGTTTATTTCCAGCCTCTGACTAATGCTTACTTTACCGTGTTTCTCTTTTTTATGTAGTTATTCACTCAATATATTTGGGTTTTATTCTGTACAAAAGGAAATAAGCACTTTTTTAGATAAATCAATATTAAAAATAGCCTTATTTCAGACTCTAAGTATTATGTCAAACTGCTCAATAAACCAGTGTTTCTTAAATGATAAAAAAAAGTCTTTAAACATCATCATCAAACACATTGGATTTTCCACATTAACATGACACTTTTTGATGAATCAACCTTTCTTTTCGGACTTTAAGAACATATGTCAATCTTCTCAATAAACCAGTGTTTCATAAATGATGAAAACAGCCTTTAAACATCCAAAACATACGAGGGCTTTCACAATGTTTTCGCCTCTTGCTGATCCAGTGAGATTAAATCAGTCTAGGTCAACAGACTCACAGCTCAGCATGCTTTTGATTATGTAATGTGGGGTTTTTTTTCAATGGATGAAATTCCTCTTTACTCTCCGTTGTAACCTACTCTCTGAATCCAACAAAAACTCTCAGGCATCCTGTTCAACCAGACATAATCTCTTAAGTTAATACTGAGGTGTTTTAATGACATGTTTGGATACTGTGGGGGAAAAGACACTCTTAATCCTCCAGTAAAAGAAGAACAAACTGATGAGTAATGGTAACTCCTGCAGTTAAAAGTGAGCCAACTAAACAAAATACTTCTGTAGTGCTCACTGTGTCTAACTTCTTTATTGTCACAGGTGGAAAAAACTTTATTGCAAAACAGTTTCTCGACAGTCACTAAACAACATCTGTGAGATAAAGTCCAATACTAACCTGAAATCTGTTTGCGGACATGGTTGTATTGAAGGAGTAGAGTAGTAAACTGTGTAGTCCAAATGCAAAAATTCAGTCTTACGGAAAATAATATATTCTTTTAAACCTATAAAACATAAAATTAATTAAAGCAATTCAATCTAAACTCAAAAAAGTACTGGTTGGAAAAAAGTACTTTTATCTTGTTATTTTTCTAGTTGAAATCGATCACTTCTGACATAAAAGGACATTTCAGACTTTGGAAATCAACTTTAACTTGAGCTTCATTTTTGCAATTGTGAATGGGAGCCTGAAAAAACACCATCAGATTCCGTTGAAATCTCTGGAAAAAAGTTGACTCAATCGAACTTGTTGCTTTAGGCCAAGTTAAGTCTGTTTCACTCGGGTTTCGGAATCACCAGGGGCCCTTAAAGGGGTCCGAGATGTCCCCCTACAAGGCTCAACATGCCTTAATCTGAGTAATATTGTTCTTTATTGAAAAGGAAAGAAGACTCCACTGACATTTTTCCCTTTCACATTCCTTTAAACAAACAACAAGAACTCCCAGATGGGTTGAAGCGTTGGTCGGTCGGTTGCTCCTTTTGAAGTCTGCCAGCCAATCAGACGGCCAATCTAAACCAGATCCAGACCTCCGCCCTCTTCCTCTCCCCCCTCTCTCTCTCTTTCTCCCTTTGGCCGGTTCATCTTCGGCGTGAGGTCGTCCTCAGATTCCAGCCGAGCCAGCTCATTTCTTTTCATCTGTCACTGAAACTCAACACCCAGAGCGCCCGAAGAGCCAGTGGCCCGAGATTAATGGTTTTGCTCAAATTACGTGGCACTCTCAGAGAGAAAAACTCAGGGTTTCACCCCCCTTCCTGTTCCCTGTTCTCTCTCTCTCTCTTTCTCTCTGTTCCCTCTGTTTGTTCAGCTGTCTCTTGCCCTAAGCTTACCACCCCCCACCTCCTCCTCCTCTTTCCTGACTCTGAAGTGCAGGATGGGGCTGGAGGAAACACGTCTTGAACAGCAAACATACAGCAAGCAGGAACAACAAACCTCAGCTGTTCTCACCTCATTGAACACTGCCAACAACAACATGAGGAACACACTGAAAATACCCCGCGATTTCATCACAGCCGGCTGCAGACTCACACTGATATTTAACAAGGATTGACTCTTTCTGAATTTCCCCTGATTGACCTTACTCCCATGGTGGCCGTGTTCGATTAGTTGCAGACTTAATAAGGTGGGAAACTCGACCTGGAGGGGCTTATCCAGATTATAGAAGGAGTTACGTTGCCTTGAATCATTGCACTACAGGAAACACTTTCTGATTTCTGTCAACATGTCCAATAAGATACAAACATAAGTAATACACTGGTGTTGTGTTGCTGCTATGAAGCGGCAGTGGAACTACTATATCCACTTGTGCTTTGAGGGGACTATCCAACAACCTGGGCTCATGGTAAGTTATACATCGAAATGATTGTATGATATATAAAATCCCTGCTTGAAACGCCTCCTTTGGACTCCTTTGTTTACTTCCCTCACATAGTGACATCACTATGTAACACTTGTGCGTCTATTGGCTAGCGCTCCAACACATTGTACGTGATAGGCTAAGGGGCGGGACATCTCTAAGTGGTTGACCGATCACAACAGAGCCTAACCAGTCAGAGCAGACTGGGCTCTGGTTTCAGACAGAGGGTGAAAAGAGGTGCTGCAGGACAGACAGGATGAGAACAATAAAGAGCTTTCTGAACATTAGAGCATGAAGACATGTCCAGGAGAGGACACAAATTACAGATATGAACCTGGAAATGAGCATAAGGCAATATTTAACTGCACATTGAATACGTTTAACTTTATTTGCACCTGTAATAATAACACAAACATACTTTTACTTTAACTTCAGGAAGGATTGAAATTCAGGATTTTCAAGTATTTTCCCATCGAGTAAAGGGCCTCACTGCCGGCTTAACATTTCTCTGCCGTCACGAGGCCGACCATGCTGTTAGACATTAGCAACAAGTGCTCCCCCCCCCCCTCCCTCCATGCTGCTTTGCTGTGCTGGGCTGCACGGTTTAGGGTGGGGTGATGTTTACCCTGTGCCCCCCGGGTCATTGTGTCCAAACGAGCGGCTCACACAGGCCCCGGAGCCTCTCTTCATCTGGAGTGTGTCCAAATCCAAACGCTGTTCAAAAGGTCAGCCCGCCCCCCGCATGAAAACCGACCCCGGCTCATGCAGAACATGCCGCAGTCACACAATGATCAGCCCCCGCCACGTCAGCACTTTCACAAATCTGCCCCGGGCTTTAAACAACCCACACACCCTCCGCATACACACACGTACACACACATACACACAGACCCAGTGTGTGTAATGTCAATACAGATGACTGTACTGATAGATTTTTCCTTTTACTTTGAGAGTAAATACTTTAAATAACAACATTGCCCTTCAACATACAGCAGGTTTAGTAGACCTTGAATAAGTAGATACTTGTATTAAGTCAAATTAGCAAAGACAGAAATACTGTTACAAGAAAAAAGTCATCGGTGAAAATATGACTTCAATAAAAATACAAACATGTTAGCATTTTAAAATGATGTTTATTATATTATAGGACAATATTTACCACAATAATAATGTGTATATCAGTTTATTTATTATTAATCAAATATTTGTATTGATTTTCCACATTTAACAAATAGTAGCATATCAAAAGATCACTTGACATCCAGAAGACATAAAAAATGTGTATTAAAAAAACCCCAAATGTAAATTATTAAAAGAAAAATTACATGTTTAAATGACCAAGAGTAAAAATGAAAACATAAATGAATAAAAACAAGGGGAGTTACTTTCAATGACCTTTTTCAATATCATATTTTATTTTGTTGAAATATTAAGAATTAATAATACAAACGACTGAAAATAGTGGAGTAAATAGAACAATATCTCCTGTAAATGGTAGTAAAGTGAAAGTATAAAATAATATAATACTGTTTGTGAAAATACTTCAAAAAGAGTACTTCAGTTAAAGTATTAATACCCAACATGCATTCAAATGTTCTTCAGTAAAATACAAAGATATTGGCATTAAAAAGTACTTATTGGAATCCATACATGTCATATTATGGGATAATATTTAGTGATAAATTCATCTTAAAGCTGGTAGGAGCTAATTTAAATTAATTAAAGACTTAGAATCGGAGGATGAAACCCTCTTTATTGTCACATGCATGCACACAGCAGAGCACACATAGTGAAATTGGTCCTCTGCATTTAACCCATCCTAGTACTAGGAGCAGCTATTGTGCAGCGCCCGGGGAGCAATGGGGAGGGGGGGATTGGAGGTGTGTGGTGCCTTGCTCAAGGACACCACAGCGAACAGGTGAACTGGGACCTCTCCAAGTAGCAGTCCACTTTCCATATTTCAAATCTGTTCGGGGACTTGAACCGGCGACCCTACGATTCCCAGTCCAAGCCCCAACTAACTGAGCCACTGCTGACTTGTGAGTTGCTTAGCTTTTAACAATACTGTATTTCATATTTTATTTGTTGCAATGATATTGAGTGAAAACTCCCATATCTCCCATGTAAAATAAAACTATAAATGAACTTAACAAGTAGAATTACCTCAAGTTTGTAAAGTAAATGTTCTTAATCTCTGTCCGACTCTGGCCAAAATCCATATTGACCATAATAGCATTTAGAAAACTGAATTTATAATCGGGTAAATACATTGAAACAATGGAAATACTAAAACAATATATACAGAATATGCATTTTAGAGAAGAGTAATACATGAATGATATCCAGATACAATCAATAAAAGCTTCAGATAGGTGAACATATTTATCATGAAAGTTAAGGCGCAGGAGAAGGGAGGAAATGAGACTCTATAAAATCATACATTCTGGAGGCCAACGGATGGAGGAGTTTGGTTGCTAAACATTGGACTACTGATTCAGATAAGATGTGTCATAAAACATCAATCATTTCATAAAATCTGTCGGACGGCAACTACTTTGACACTGTATGACTCATATATCCTCTGTTTGTAGTTTGTTGAGTAGTAGTAGGATGGGGTTTTCTAACTTATTCTGCATATTCTGATATTGTGTACTCTATATGTTGTTCTATATTTCAATTGTTGATATACATGTATAGTATGTTTAACTCGTGTGCAATGTCGTTTAAATGCTGCTGTAACAAAAAAAGGACATCTAATCCAATCTAATCTAGGACAGTGTCCATATATCTACAGATGAACCCTCCTAAATCCCTCTGACAGGCCTTCCTGCTCTGACTGAAGCAGAAAAAAAGGAAAGAGATGAATAAGGAGGAGGGAGGGAAACATGTGAAAGGTGTGCTGGGTGTTGAAGGTGTCGGTGTTTGGGGTTGTGGAGGGACGGCGGCGGCGGCGGGTCAAACCCAGCAGCTGCACTCTCTATAATTATCCGTTGAGGCGAGCAAAGGCTCCTGTGCCATTAATCAGCGAACTCCCAGCAGCGAGCACCAAGAAAGGAACGCCGTGCTGTGTTGACTCTTTATCTGGAAAAGAGGTTTACGGAGCGCAGGCCCAAATATAGCTGCCAGCGCCAAGAGCCAAGGCCCTGTTGCCTGGATATCCCTGCTGGAAGGTAAACAGAGGGAGACGCTGGATTTGCCACGTCAATGAGCTGGCAGGAAGTAAAGGCCAGAGAGGGAGGGAGGGTGGAGGGGGCTGATAACCTGAGAGCAGCAGGCTGGATGTTTGCCGGCTGGAGAGGCACCTTTACAGTAGAGCTGAGGGGGTTTTAGAGGCAGCGTGCACCTTATCTGTCCGACAATTTTATTACGCAGCAGACTGAGCTGAGCAAATCTGATATTGATCACATCAAACCTGCAGAGATAGCACCGACAGGAAGCTCTCTGCCGCAGCATCTGTCTGAAGTTAAAGCTCTACGAAGACATCGCCCAGGCCAAGAACCATGTTAACAAAACACCCGACATGACAAACTTGAACTAAAATGGGTAACTTCTGAACTACAGAGATAACATGCATTTAAATCCTATTTTTGTTTTATAGAAAAGTGATAAATCAACCAGCTATAATTACATATTGAGGCTGCTCAACAACAGTGTCTCTGACCCTAAGCCTTTCCTGAACAGCAGAAATGAATTGTTTGCATCAAATCAGATTTAATGAGGTAGGTACGAAATGGACAAGGACCCAGGACAGAGCCTAAAGGTACTCCTCAGTTCAGACGGGAAGTCAAATACTGATGGGAAATAAGTTATATCAGGCCAGTCTTGCCAGGTAAAAAGGACGTTAGTGTTTTAAGTAAATTAACCCAATCAAGTGAGGATGAAGAGTAGAAGAAAATGTGGGAATTGAACCTTCTGTTTTCCAATGACAGCAAACATTATTTTATATGATCTGTGTCTGTGATCGTTTCCAGCCCTTAAACGAGCATTTATTATTTCTACCATAACGATTAAAAGTCCTCTAACCTTCATGAAGTATTTTAAACCCAAACCATGATACAGTATTTCCCTCGCTCTAAAGAAGTAGTTGTATCCCTGAACCTGATCATATTAAACCATGGTGGATGACAGATCAGAAAATGTAGAGTTGAGTTGCAATGTTTCTGGAGTTTAAAGTTTAAATATTGTCTTGTTGAAACAGTTTGTGTTTGTTGTTGTTGTTGTTGTTGTTGTTGAGGGTCAAATAAACAACATTTTGATGTTAAGAGGACTTGTTAGTAGGCCACCAGAGGACTACTGACCATAGACACTGACTCTCATGGAACTGAAGGCCATTTACAAGTAGGATTTTAAATATCCTGGCTCCTGCCCTGTTTGTTGATTCCTTTAAACACTTTGAGTTTGATTAAAGAGCTTTTTTACAGAGACAAAACCTGAGTGTGTCATTCATCCGGTCTGCGTAGTTTTACTTTTTGGCAAAGGGTTTTATTCTTCCTCTTCCCTTAAGCCTCGTTGTTTCATCTGATTCTTGGCAAACGTCTCAGAGGTCTGCTCTTTAAAGAGGAGCTCCCATCCTTCCGGCTTCTCTGTTTAGCCTCAGCTTTGAGCGTTAGCTTATAAATACAGTGTGGTTTATGCTGTGCAGGGCGGAGCTGGGCTCTCAGCCGTGTTGGGGGGCCCGGATCGTCTTCTTCAGATCTGCTTTGTAATTAAATATCCCCCGCAGCAGCAGAAAGGCTTAAAGAAGGGAAGAGCTGCTTCCCTGCCAAATGTCTTCTGGTAAATGTGTAACAGCTGCTCAGCACTTCCAACCAGGATTGCTCAATATTTGGGTTGTTTCCCAAATCAAAGCCTTACCTTTGAACCCCTCCTCCCTCCTCTCCTTCCTCTCCCTCCTGCAGCGTCCTCCCTGCAGGACGGTGCTATATTTGATCTGTGTGGGCTGACGTCAGCTCGTCTAATCTTATCTTCACTTTCACGAGGGAAAGATAAAATTGGTGTATGTCATTTGTTTAACAGTCACAGTATTTTCATGAGGCGTCTGTTACAGCACTTTACACCCCGTCTAATCTTTAAACATGATACTTTAAGTGAAAAAGATGGATAAAAACAAGGAGAATCATTTAAAAGTAAAATCCTACTTTCATTTTTTTATTATTCTTACATCAAGATTCACAAAATGAGTAAAACACACATCAAATAAATGAAAATGCTCTAAAACTCACGGGTATTTGACACAGAAAATCCCACAAAAACATGGTGAGATTCATTGCCTTTGAGATGCTCGATAGGAGCCTTTTGGACTTGCTGAATCACAGAGAGGTTCCAATTCTCTTTATGAAATCTTTCCTCTTATATATCACCGACTTGGAGCATTTGAAGCCCTGAAGGGTGACCAAGTCATTCACACAGAAACCTGACAATGTCATGCTTGTCTCCCACCACGATCAGCAAAGTCAAAGTTGGAGCGAACCTTCAATCGTGTGTGTACAGAGCTCCAGAAGCTACCTTGGGCCTCCCCATATCTGAAGCAATCGGTGTGGGGAATGGCAGAACTGTTGGTATCTACTTATCCCTGGACATTGATCCTGAGAGCTGTTTGCCGTCTGCTTGGTCAGCCAGAAGATGCACCTGCTAAAGGTTGGGAAGAATACTAGCAAGTATTTCCCCAGGGAACAGGGCTCAAACGGTCCAGGATGGAGACTAAATACACCAGAAGACAGCCCCATGTTTCAGAGTGGAGTTTGGACACTGTTGGAAATGTGGATGAATCCAATCCTATCCTGTCTTCTTACCCAGAGAAAGTTGACAGGATAGCATGTATACGACTCCTGAAACGGTTGCTCTATCTGGAGTCCCGCTTCCCACAGTACAGACAAAACTGAGAGAGATTTAGATTATTATCATGAATCATAAACACATTTTCAAAGATCTGTCCTCATGTTTTCTGTTTGATTGTGCTCTCTTTGGAAGTGTATCCTCTGTTGACAGTCAAGCCTGTATACTTTTAGGCCACGCACTTCTTTAATATTAGTATTTTTATTAACATTTCAAATGGTATAAAAGAGGTGTTTCCCTGTACGATATTCTCTTGTTTCTGCAGCTTGTTTTTTCTGTGACTCTAAATCCTGAAATAATTACAATCCTTATCTTGGAACTCCTACAAACGCCATGTGGCAATATCTGTCTACTGAGAATTGTGTGCGTGTGTGTGTGTGTGTGTGTGTGTGTGTGTGTGTGTGTGTGTGTGTGTGTGTGTGTGTGTGTGTGTGTGTGTTTACAGGGCTGTTTCTGAGACAAAGTCCAGAGTGAATGTGCGTGCAGTGTCGGGCTTTGGTTAGCCCTACAACAGCAAACACGTGGTCGGAGACCGTCTGCTGCTCTTCACAAACAATTTAGCTCTGTGTTGGCCTGCGTAACGCCGCGTAAAGCGCATGTTGCCAAATGTCAAACAGTTTACACCATGTGATATACATGATTGTGTGTGTGACGCAGGCCCGCATGAATGAAGGCCTTTTACAAACGTCCCAGAATGCTTCCCTGTGGAGGGCCAAAGCATTGCACATAACAAGTCGGTTTTATAATTGCATGCCAACAAAAAAACTAGAGATCCCCCCCCCCCCCCCCCCCCAAGAGAGGAGGATGCGCCGGATTAACATCCAGATGAGGAGGCGTGTGTGGCTGCCGGGGATGGCGGAGAGATTCCCCATCTGACCGACAGTCAGCTGATAGCAGGCGGATAAATGAAGGCAGTGTAGAGGCAGAGAAAATCAGGTCACTGCTGCTCCGAACACAAGGACACACATTTTATTTCCTCCGTGCGGCTGTGCCGAAAAGGGGAGGGTAAACAAATGGAAAACAGGATTTATAGTCTGGGTTATTTTTTATTGGAGTCATGAGGTTTCCAGACTGCTGTTCTTCCTCTGCGTGCTCCAGTAGTATGTCACCTCGTTGCACTAAACCCAGAGGGACTTTTAGTGGACTCTAAAGCACTGCGGGAGGAAAACACCTTCACCTTTAAAAGACTCACCTTCTTTTTCTGTGCAAACTTTTAACAAGGGCACGTCATTAGTCAACATCTCTTTGTGCCCAGTTTCCGACAGCACACATCAGCAGGACATAGGCCACGTCAGTGTTTAGCACCGATTGCTACAACATGAGGTTTAGTAGTGCAGGGGAAAGTGACAGATTTTTGGGGGCTTCATTGGAAGAACTGAGTCTAACAATCCTTTAGTGCAATAACAGGTCCAACTTACTCTTTCTTTTAATAGTTTTGTATATGTCTGCTGTATTTTCTCTGGCAAAATTAGATTTTTGGGGCATTTTATGTGAAAAAACATCAGTCGAAGCAGCACAGTATAACAACCAACACAGCAGCGCTCATAGTATATCTTACATCTGGATTTAAATATTTCAACGTCTACAGCGCTGTCTAAACGAGAAGACCCTCAACATGTGAAAGTTGAGTGAGGAACGCTGGAGAAGTTCTCACGCTCAACAACCGCCATCTTCACGACGACGTAGCACCACCAGCTGCAAAATCTGTTGCTCCACTGAACGCAGTTGTTAGAAATAATCAATATATTGAACGGAACATTAAAAGAGAATTCACTGTTTCTGGACGGATCATATTTGTCCAATTCCGGTAGTATTACCGGATGTTGTTTTTAGCCTCAGATAGCATATAGCTAATATCGTATTGTATGTATGAGTAGAGGGAGAAGGACGCGTGGAGTTACATACTAAACACACCGCCTCTACTTCTCACTCATTGAAGCTGCAATGATACTATTGCGTGTTTAATAACTGATAAACCTCAGAAGATTGCATAATAGAATATCGTAGTGAGATCTTCAGGACATCACTAACAAGATGGCGACGGGCACGTCATAAGAGGACCCGCCTCCGACGACGTCAGCCTATAGAAGAATCCGGAGAACCCCATGTGACAAGCGGCCAACAGGATCCAGCCCCCCACTACCAACCAATGAGAGCACGAGACCGGAGCACGTCTTATTTTAAAGTTGTTTATTTGATGGCGGGAAAGGGGTGGTTCTATAAAACATGTTTGTATTGTGAATCGATCTCTCTTTTGTTCCGGACCGCCAGACAGTAACTAGTGATGAGCTCCACTCAGTCAATGGCCTATGGACGCTTGTACCGGGCTATTGAGCCACAGCTGTGAAACTTTGTAAGACCTATCACTGCATCCTTTTATTAAACACTCCTGAAAAACTTATAAGAGGGGCTTCACTTTGTTTCTTTTTAATCGACTCCTGGGCTTCGAATAAATGAACATTTCCTACACAGTGCTAAATAAATAAAGGTTAATCACGTCTTTTCACTAATACTGTTACAGGTAGTTCCTTTTATTAGGTTAATTTAGAAGGCTGTAATGATCTGGTATCGCGAATGAGAACATTGCTACGTAGCTAGCTAATGGTGGTGATTGTCACTTCTGTGGACGATTTGAGACGATGCTACACAGTCAAAATCCACACACATTTGTAGGCTACAACATGGCACTGGATGCAGATCAGATATTCATCCTCATCAAATAATCCATGTTCCTGTCCTCTGGAGGATTAAAGAAGGCTTCTTTTTCTTCTTCTGCATGATTAATGTAGTCCTCTGCCGCCACGCCCCACCAATGAGTATTTTTAGAGACATCCTTTGTTGGCCAGGATTCACATGATGTATGAAGTCATCTCAAAATCCTCCTCCATCCATCCCCTCACACACTCTCTCATTCCCTTTCCTTCCTGGGCTCTGATACCATCATGAAATGGGGCACAGAAAGACTATTTCTTCATGAAAAAATATAGAAAGTTCGTAAGCTGCCTCAGTGTTCTTCTTATTTCTCAAATCCCCAAACTGGATTTTGAGTGAGGCAGGCGAGGAGGAAGAGGAGAGAGAGTCGCTGAGAGTGACAACAGATTTATAAACAAAGCTTTACTCAGAGGTGACGATGAGCATCTGACAGAGCGGGCTGATAAGGCCGAGTGAAGGAGGTGACGGTTTGTTCCCAGAGGATGCAATTTTATTGATTTTATTCTGCAGCGTTCCAAGATGAAATTGTCTCTGCGACACGCTGACACACATCTGACACATATCTCACGGGAGGTTTAGTTGGTTTACATACAAATACACTTTGTCTTCAAGTGTTCAAATGTTGCTGACCAGCGCTCATCAAGGTAACTTTTAAAGAGAGCAAAAGCAGAAATTGAAGCTCGCTGGGTGAACGTTATAAATATGGTATTTACTTACTTGGAAAATAACAACAGAGTTTGTTACGCTCACACCTGTCCCTGTGAAACAAGCTAGGAACCAAAATCCCTGTGTGGCAAAGGGAACATGAAAGAGGAACTAACATTTAACACACTAAACACACAAAAAACATCTTGTATGTTTTAAGAAAACTTTCCATCTCTTCCGAACACATCACATCGACTCATTTGATCAAAAATGCATATTTAACTTCGAAGTTGACTTGCTTCACACCTGACGGAGAAAAGGCTGGTGATAATACAGCAGCTGACTTTTAACCCTGCAACCTCTACTAGCGCCTCACTGTGTCAACTGTGTGTGTGAATGAGTAACTCACACTTTCAAAGCAGAAGTAGAAGTGTGTTGAGTAAGCCTCCATGTGTAAAATGATACGATGTACAGTATAAGGGTATCTGGGCATCAGCATTGGGGCCCTGTTCATTCCTATAATCTGATTCAGAGAACAAAAATTCACAGACCTTCGAAGGACCTTCTGCATCCATTGGGCAGATAGAGCATCGTTTTCCTTAAGGCCCTGCCTCCAATCTGCTGCGTCACGTCCGGTTTTGTCAATTGACTGTAGAGGGAATATTATATATCTGTTCGGATTTCAGCTCATTTTACAACTTGAAGGACATAATGATATAAACAAAGGCTGTTCAAATGTTCATGGTGGGTATTTGGTTGTTCTCCAAAAAAAATGTGTACACTGATTAAAGGAGTTTCACGTCACATGTCTGTCACGGAAATTGTAGCACCACCGTTCGGCCACTATGCAAATTTGCTTCAAGGCCTTGATAAATGGCTGGGTAAAATGTACTAAAGAAAAGGCATCACAAAAGGTGTCTGTGGAGTGATGAAAATGACTGTCGCTGCGTAAAATCTTCCCTTTCTCCGCGTCGTGTTTCTCTCCTGACTCGTCAGTGGGCGAGGTGGACATGTGTTTCTAATCCCGGCCGCAGGTCAGAGCCAATCAGCCGGCCTTGCTCTGATCATTTCAAAGTCTCAGTAAACACACGCATGGCGAGATGAAGAGTGTTTACCCTGCAGCTTGTTTCACTTGGTGTCTCCTCTGTGGGGAGGGTGGAGCTGTGTCGTGTCAGTCAGACATCAAAGAGCAGCAGCTGCTCGGTTTTCTGACCCCCACCACCTTTTGTTTCTGAGGTGGATCGACTGGAGACCTTTGACCCTGTACTTCCTGCCCACTCTATATCAGAGATTTATTCTGATTGAAGATGTGAAACCCTGTTATTTCATATTTAATTACTTGCTCTGCCAAGCTTTCATCTTTTGGCAAAATTCCAACTATTGGCGCTCAGGTGTTTCGAAATTTGACGAGGAGAAACTTTTAGCCACACACCGTTAGCATCATGTATTGATGTTAGCATCATGTACTGAGGTTAGCATCATGTGCTGAAGTTAGCACCATGTGTTAAGGTTAGCATCATGCTGAGGTTAGCATCATGTGCTGAGGTTAGCATCGTACTGAGGTTAGCATCATGTGCTGAGGTTAGCATTGTCCTGAGGTTAGCATCATGTGCTGAGGTTAGCAACATGTGTTGAGTGTAGCATCATGTACTGTGGTTAGCATTATCTACTGCAGTTAGCATCGTACTGAGTTTAGTATCATGTGCTGAGGCTAGCATCATGTGCTGAGGTTAGCATCGTACTGAGGTTAGCATCGTACTGAGGTTAGCATCATGCGCTGAGGTTAGCATAATTTGCTGAGGTTAGCACCATGCGTTGAGGTTAGCATCATGCGCTGAGGTTAGCATCACATGCTGAGGTTAGCATCATGCACTGAGGTTAGCATCATGCGCTGAAGTTAGCATCACGCGCTGAGGTTAGCATCATGTGCTGGATTAGTATCATGCACTGAGGTTAGCATCATGCGCTGAAGTTAGCATCACGCGCTGAGGTTAGCATCATGTATTGAGGTTAGCATCATGTATTGAGGTTAGCATCATGTGCTGAGGTTAGTATCATGTGCTGAGGTTAGTCTGTCAGACTACAGTGAATCAAATGGTTACTTTGAAGACACGTCTGTGGGTTTCTGGTGATGTACAGGAGAGAAAGTTGTTTAAGAGTCTAACAGAAGAGGACAGTGTGTCAGCGCTAACCCAATGTTCCTAGGGGGAATTATCAAAACACATCCAACATGCTAACACACGTTCTACTGCATCACCTTTGCTGATACACAAAGAAAGAAAAACCCAACCACTATATGCCTCCTGCTTACAAGCATATACATGTACCAGTCATTTAGATTTGTAAATCACTTTTTTCTGACTGTGGTAGATTGTTACAGATATTAATAATTAAATAAAGTTGTTTTTCTTTCTTAAATATAGTTGGATCGGTAAAATATGTAAAGAAAGAAGTAGGATTTCAGTTCAAACGTGTTATTCAATACTTAAAATGCATAAATTGGTGCGTTTGCCAGGGATAACAGTCATGGCCAAAACCTTGGCTAATTTGCGATATTTACAAAAAAATAAGAAGTTTTTGTCACCTTGATCTCCGTGAGTTCACATATCTGTACCTCAAAGGAACTGCATTTAAAAGGTTATAACATGTTCTAGATAGTAAGAATGCAAATAAAATGTTACAGTCCTGGCTGTACAGACATTTTTAACCATCCACACCACAGCGGGTGCTAACAAGTGAGTAAATGAGACCACTACCACACCGACACAAGTCCCACATTAGCTTAGCAATGGTGACACACAGCCATGCGGCCCTGATGGAGTTCGATTAGCATACTTTTATTTCTCCAGCTGAATCAACCCTAAATAAAATCCCAATGTGGAGATTATCCAGCTGAACAAAACATGTAAGTATCATGAACGTGTGTTGTCCACAAAGCTCTCCGCAATATACTGTAATCCAATGGGGAAATCCCAATGCTAACTTCTGGGTCGGCCCACAAAAACACGTCATAACTGCATCACTCTATCATGTCCTATTTCTGATAAACTTTGACCTTTTGCACGTCTTGAACTATTGACCACCAGTACAACAAGTTGTGAAATATTTGTCTCTGCCATCCCCTTTCAGTGTTTGATTCTAGTTTGTTCGTGTCAACATTAAACCCCGAGGCTGAGCATA
Source organism: Eleginops maclovinus (assembly GCF_036324505.1). Lineage (NCBI taxonomy): Eukaryota > Metazoa > Chordata > Actinopteri > Perciformes > Eleginopidae > Eleginops > Eleginops maclovinus. The sequence continues at coordinate 2,784,340 of NC_086353.1, forward strand.
CACAGCAGCTTATAAAGAATAGAAATAAGAGGACGTGATGGACAGGCGTGGTCTGGAGCTCCCGCTGATATGAACCCGCTGCCTCCTAACAAAACTTCTACTGAATTTTCCCCATAGATCAAAGGCTCGTTCCTGCTTGCTGCCGCTACTGCAGGCTGTGAAATATGACTTTATTTCTCCTCCCACACTCCATCAATGCATACCAATCTGACAACTCTCACTATTAACCACAGTGTGTGTGTGTGTGTGTGTGTGTGTGTGTGTGTGTGTGTGTGTGTGTGTGTGTGTGTGTGTGTGTGTGTGTGTGTGTGTGTGTGGGTGGGTGGGTGGGTGGGTGGGTGTGTGCACGTGTGATAGTGTGTGTATAGCCTCTGGCTGCAGCTGTATATTTATATTCCAGTTCATCGCTCGGAGCGGTGTGTTTTTAGACTTTGCTTGCTCTTCCCGTCTTGTGTTGTGTAAGAGCTGAAGCACACACATCCACAGTGAGAGCCCAGAAAATGAGCCCTGTGAAGACACTAAAGGATGACTTTTAACACACTTAAAGGAGTAATCGATACAACTTATTTTGACTTATAGTTGTCTGAATTGGTTTCTCCCATCGTAGGCTGACTTTTACACCAACTCCCCTTTACTAACATTCATCTCCACAGCAAAATATCTCAAATCCTACGACACAGATTACAAGTAAATGGGTTAAAGATACTCGTGATCTCTCTACTAGATCCCAGCTGTATAAGGTACACTCTTTTGTTTGTCTTTTTTTTACGTTGTATCCCTGTTACGAGCAACACCATTTTGTAGTTTCTGTTACATTTTGTATACCTTCCAGTTGGCTAGAAATCTGCCTGTGTTGTTCTGTAGTGGCAGGAGTACTTGGACTTGATTCAGAAATTAAAGTTACAAGTCTGGCAAGATGTGATGTATTATGTTGCAAGGCCTCATGAAAGTCTTTATTGATATTTAATGCTGTTTTTTATCACAAGTCCATTGCACTCATAAACTATACTTAGAATAAAATCACTGAAGTCCGTCCAGACATATTGAGATAAAATGTAAGAGTATTTACATTGTTTGTAAATGAGTAATAAAAGCTTTACTGATCCGCTGTCCTTTAAGAAGAAGAAGATATACTTTATTAAACCCTTACAGGGACGTTTCTTTCCCCACTCTGTAGTGTTTTCTCACATTACACACAGGGAGGATATACATGCACATACAACCACACACATGGAGGAGAGGTGGCAGAGCGGGGAGGCTGCCAGGTACCCGGCGCCAGCGAGCAGTTTCAGGGTTTGGTGCCTTGCTCAAGGGCACCTCGGCAGTGGCTCAGGAGGAGAACTGCCACCTCTCCAGCTACCAGCTCACTCCATTTTTCTGGTCCAATCGGGACGTGAACTGGCGACCCTTAGGTCCCCAGTCCAAGACCTTACAGACTAAGCCACTGTACATCATTGTTGCCATTAGTGCAATATGTATAGATAATTTGACCATATTTTGAAGCTTAATATTAGGATCTTGCGTTAAGCTATACTCATTTGTATGCCTATTTTTACGTTGCACTCTCATTATGAGGTCCTATCATCCATGTTTCTTTTTTGTTTGTTTTTAGGAGCAACACAAGTTTGTATTACATTTTGTATGCTTTCCAATTGGCTAGTACTCTGCCTGAGTTGTTCTGTTGTAGCAGGAGAAAAAAGTGTGGCAAAATGTCATGTATTATGTTGCAAGGTCTTGTAAAAGTCTTTAATGATAACACTTCATGAAACAAATGCTGTTTTTCATCACAAATCCATTGCGCTAATAGACAAGTGTAGCTAGAAAATCTAATTTTTGCAATGCATCACAGGGTGCAGCCTCTCACAAAATGTACATTAATCTAAAGAAACAACTTAATCAATGAATTCCTGAAATTCGTCCAATAGTATTGCTCCTATTTTTACAATATTTCCATTGTTTCCTGTTCTTTAAAAACATGAGATTGCATTTCCAGATGTAAGATAATTTTGCTCTCTACACGATCAATGATGCCAAAAGTACAATTTCTGTAGATAATTTTACCTTATTTTGAAGCTTAATCTTAGTAGCTTCTCTTCGCCTGCGGTGTCTCAATTGAATTATTATCCAGATAGCAACAATGGGGTCTACGTCTGTGTTTACACATCTCTTCTAACATGAGTTTTTGGAGGCCAACCATGCTAGGTGAAGGCTATGTTATTTATGATTAGCATCTGAACATGTATACATGTGTATCCTGATTTTTAAATATATGTACATTGATTGAAACAGGTAAAAGTCTTAAAACACCAACTTAAAAGGGATGTTGCATAATTAAAACTGTTACATAAATAATACAAATTAAAACCCTTTAAGACCAATAAAACAAAATAAAAGTGGGTTAATAATAAAGACTGAAAGACATCTCTAATAAACGGCCAATCTAAAACAATGTGTCTTCAGCTGTAGTTTAAAAATGTCCACTGAGTTGAGATGCGAGTGTTTCCTGTGTTGTGAGCAGTGCAGCCTCCACCTGATCTCGTCCTTTCATTCACTCATTCATTGAGTCCTTCCCGAAGGCGGAGCAGGATATCCACCGCGACCCCGACAGCTTCACATGCTCTCATCTTTTTCCCAAGACCCAACCCTTCTCTAATAACAGCCTGAGCGTGGTAGCTGAAATCCCCACAGGAGCAGATATTTCTCTCCCTCTGTCATTGTTAGCTGTGAACATCTGGTTCCCAGCCATGATTCATGGAGAAGCGTCCCCCTCATCCTCACTCCTCCCCCTCCTCCCCTTCCTCCTCTCCGTGGTCAGGGATGGGATCGGGTTTTGTGGGAAGGGGAGAAAAAGCTCTTCGGTGTCAGTCACAGCCTCATGGAAAGTTATCCAGCAGGCAGGATATGTTTAGATGGTGGCGGTGGTGGTTGAGGAAGGAAGGAGGGGGGAGAGCATATTTGTGAAGGGGGATGTTTGAGTCTGGGAACTTTGCCAAGAGAGAGAGAGGAGAGAGAGCAGGAGGGAGAATGAGGAGACGGGATAACATAACATCTTATTTTAGAATGATTTGTCCTTTTTAAGATAAATCATTTTGCCAAGCAACAGTTGCGTTGGATTTCGTTTTGTAAAAAGATACTGAATGTATTTGTAGTTGGCAAAAAAAAACAAGCCAGGCCATTGTGCTTTTTAAAAATAGATTCACTTATCTTTACTTTTATATCAACAGTAGATAATAAAGGCCACACCAGCCATGACGCATCTCAGGCCAGGCGCTAAATTTTCCTCTTCATATTGAGTTTAATTTAGATCCCAACGCTACGCCTGCACAGTTTCGTTTCCACATCTTGCACTATTGAGTTGCAGTGACCAAATCTGACATATAAGCACCTGGCAAAGTATTCAAAACCTCCTTTAGTTCCTTCAGCAGTCATAATACATGTTATCTATAAAGTGCTTTATAAGCAAGTAAAGGAAAATAACAACATAAGTGCTAAGCTAGGTGGAATAGGGGCGAGGGGCGAGAGAATTAGGAGTCAAAAGGTGAGTTTTGAGGCCTTTTTTTGGATGACGTCAGAGTGTTGGCAGATCGGACGTGACTCGGGAGGGATTTCCAGAGGGAGGGGGAGGCTGCAGTCTCTCAAGCTCCAGAGCTTGGTGGTAGATGTCCTCAGGGGCACAGGATGACACACAGAATCACAAGGTGAACCCTAGACCAGCATCCCTGTTAAAACAGGTAATGTTTCTGAGAGTGTGAACTTCTCACTGACAATCCTCACCTTTTTTGGAGCTCTACTTATCTTTTAAGCCCCTTTTAAGCAGCATGAAATTCTGAAAGACATGTCAGGGTGGATTGTTGAGTTGATGGCAGTTTACATCTTGTTTTCCACCAGCAATGAGCTGTGTTTTTTTTATTAAACATGACTTTAACCAAAAGTTTTTCTTGCTTATGCTTATATTTACTTCATTTGCAATCCTATTTTCCTCCTCTGTTCCTCAAAAATCACTTTTTGAGTGACAGACGATGAGCTGTGTTGTCATGGGTTGTCACTGAATATGATTTTTTTTACCTTTGCAATGTGTTTGTTTGTTAGCAGCATTATGCAAAAACAAATATCCAGATTTTTTACAAACATTGCGAGACGCCTGCAGGAGTGCATGGCCTTAGCAGAGCTCAGCGAGTGTCCTTCAAGATAAAATCTGCTTTGCAAAAGAAATAAATGAGTTGAAGAAAACAGTAGCTGCATGTTGACTATGAATACTGTCTGTTTACAGCCCGTTTCTGGAGGATGATAATCATCGAATAAATTAGAAACTGAAGAAGAAATTAAGCACTAATCAGCACACAAACATCCGATGATGCTCGTGTGTTTTCCTTTCCTGTGTACCCTCAGCAGCATGCAGACTGAGGGATTTTTTTCCTCCTGCAGAGAAAAAGTGAGGAAGCGTCTATGAAAAGGAAAGCCAAGCTTCCACTGTGGTCGACCTACTTTCACCACGAGCCAACCCTCCATCGAGGGGGGAAATGACAAAAAAATATGGAAAACCAATCCTCAAACGCTGCACTCAAAGCCGGGTTCAGAAGGAACTAGAAAATGGGATTTAAATTGCTCTAAATGTCGATGTTTTCGAGCTCTTCTCATTCTCATTCTAGTTTGGATTTTAACTCACTACTTACACCGAACACATACCACCACACCACAATGATATGAGAGAAATGACAATGCAACCTCAAACCAGTTGCACCCAACCTGTTTAACACTGCAGCAAAATGAGAAGCCCTGGAAGTTGAGTATTTTATCTTTAAAGGAGTGATTAATCTTTGCTTTTTAGGGCCACGAGAAAACTACAGACCACTATGTGGAACTGAAAGGGGATCAAACAAAAACAATAAAGTTAAGATACAACAGTTGTGAGGAAAACTAAGACTTTTAAGTCAAAAATCTTGACTTTGGAGACACTACAATTTTCATTATACCTTAAAAAATAGTTCCAGCTCTAGACCTCCTGAAACTATAAGGCAGAATTAGAATTTTTACATTTGTGGTAATTTTATTTTTAGTCAATTTAGATGATTTCCCCCTCTGTTCAGTCTTCATGCTAAGCTAGGCTAACACTAGTAAAAGTATGGATCTCATTATGTAATAAGTAAACAAATTAAAGCACATTACCAAAATGTCTAAATAATGATCCAGGATCCGGACTTTTAGGCCCTGAGTGTTAACATGAGGAGCTGTCAGGACACGTCGGTGTGACGGACTGGAAAGTGGTCCTTAATCACCTTCTCAGACCAACGGGGCTAAAAATAGCTTCACTATAAACACCAGCCCCCTCACCCACTCACCCCGAGGGGTTGCTGGGTAAACTCGCTGGCTATATCTGTCCAAAGTCCCAGCAGGAGTTCATGTATGTTTATATATAAATATACACATACTGTATAAACACGCAGATAAAATCCACCCATACGTCCCAAACACCTGACGGAGCAAACCAGCCCCCCTCGAGCCGTGGGTCTTTTTCTGGACACATGAAGTTATATTTAAAGAAAGCATCTGAACCCCGACCCAGTGAAACCTAAAACTCCTGTTACCCTTTAGGCACACACACCCACACACCCACACACACACACACACACACACACACACACACACACACACACACACACACACACACACACACACACACACACACACACACACACACACACACACACACATTTATAGCTCTGTACTTGTCAGATATCTTACTGACTTATAACACTTCTTAACCCCTAACCTGAACATGAACCTATATGACATGTATCCTTAAATAAATGTTAATTAAGAGATATAACTCAAACATTATCAAAATTCATCCCCACTTTCTAAAATTGTCCCCACCTGCCAAAGACATGCTCACTTTTCGTAAAGCTTTTCAAAACATATCGAAACCTTCCTCGAA